>NC_072732.1:220247113-220483742 GCF_026930045.1 Uloborus diversus
ATCCTCGTTTCTGCTTTAATAGTACTTAATCAATGCTTAGAATTTATATTCAACTTTTGGTTCAGTACATTTCTGATCCTGCGATGGCAGAAAATGTAATACGAGGGATTCACCATTCACTCCTATAGATAACACTATCTTCTTCATCACTTTTCTCCACTTTTTGTTTTATGGAGTAAATCGATTTGGCAACTACTTAATGTCTTTATAACACATTTCAGGTTATTGATTTTTTTAAGGTGACGATCGGATGATTTGAAATGACTTTTTAATTGAATTTTTTTTTCATTTAGTTACCTAATGACAATTAATTACTTCTAATTCTGAACTTTATTCCCTTACCTGCTGTCTAAAAAGGATTTGAAATAGAAACTTACTGTTCCACTTTAAATGAAAAAAATAGAGTGTTGAACACAAACAGTACAAAGGAACATAAACACAAACACCCTCATTACAAATATGGAAAATTGCCATCAAGGATGGGTGTCTTGGGCTTGTCATCACAATACAGACAACTTTCGCTACCCACATCTTGCATTGTTCTTTCAGTTTTTGTTTACGTTTTGCTCTGCTTGCTGTGGTTTTGCAGTACGGTTACCGGTTACATTCAAAGAGTCTTTGTCCACACACATGCATATATATATATATATATATATATATATATATATATATATATATATATATATATATATATATATATATATATATATATATATATATATATATAATTATAATAAAAGTGAAAAATATTGAAAAGACCACACCAAAAGCCCATAGATGCGCAACGCAGCAAAACTAAAAAGCCAAGTAAATATGAAATAAGCTAGCCAAATATCAAATGTTAAACAAATTATATAAAAATAAGCATGATAAAAAGGAAAATTGCAAATAGCTATTTAATAGGAAAAGACAAAGTATGAATCCAGAGCTTATCAGCCGTGAGGATTCATTAAATTTATTGTTTATAGTTTAGCATGTAGTGCATTTGTTTAATGTTACTCTATATTGCATGTACTGAAGCTTAAACATTCTCTTTCAGTTCATAGTTAAAAAAAATTTTTTTTGGTCTTTTGACCATATTTAATGAATCCTCCACGGCCGATGAGCTCTGGATTCATACTTTGTCTTTTCTTATTAAATAGCTATTTGCAATTTTTCTTTTTATCATCATTATTTTTATATTTTGTTTAATATTTGGTATTTGGCTTGCTTATTATATATATATATATATATATATATATATATATATATATGTGTGTGTGTGTGTGTGTGTGTGTGTACTGTCCAAACCCCTCCACAAAAAGGCTTTGGAACAAAATTTACAACTGAAATAGAATGTTGAACACATCAATGAACATTGCATGAACATTATTTTTCCCCATGATGCTCCTTGATAAAAAATAATAATAATAAATAATTAATTAAAGTAAACCTATCTAAGACTGCAACTTTAAACACGTTTTACTCAAAACATGAAAATGTCCACCTACATCCCTTTGCTTCTCACTATCTCAATTGATATTAAACACTTATTTTGTAAGAACATTAAAATGAAATCATTATGCATGTGAATATTTACATACGGCAAATTTATCCAATCCCTATTAATAATCGGTCAAACAAATTCAAGTCAACAATTCAAATACAGCTTTAAGTAAGAACCACTATCTTACTTAGCCCCACACACACCCGCTTTTCAATTACTATTGTACATTAATAATTACTCAAATGACATACTTACTTACAAGTTTCACATTTTGCAGATTGTTTGCCACTTGATATTTTTGAGTTACTTGCTGATGATTATCAGAACTGTTGAATAAAAATTAACTCAAATTAATAACTTGGCAAAGGTAACATATTAATTATTCAAAAAGAAAAAAAAAAAAAAAAATCAATTCATTTGACTTCAATCAGGATTTCTTTTTTCTTTTCTATTTGATGATGGTTTTTTTATTACAAAATATATTTACCATTTGCACATCAAACAATGAGCCATGCAACCAAAGACCTACACACATTCAATAAGCTGCACTTTTCTCAATAACGACAAAATATAAGACAATAATAAAACAATTCGAGCTTCAGCTGCTTAAAAAAAATTTTGCATTGAATAAAAAGAGTAATAATGCTTGGAGCCATACAACAATCATCAATTAAAAATACATACAAAAAAATCATATTTCTTAACAACAAATATATTAATTACTTTATATTGAGCATATTGGAGAATCTTACATCCAGCAATTCATTTGTTTCATAACAAACTCCAGCTTTGAAGCCTTTTATTGCTCTCTATCTGTTTTGTAATTTTATTCAGAACTAGTGGTACCCGCACGGCTTTGCCCATAATCGAAAGTAAAAGGTCTTTTGGTTCGCCTATATATTTACAAATAATGTATGGTGAGCTTTCTCGCCAATTGGCTTGTGCTCATGTAACGGTTCCACGCTATGATAATTTCATAATTTATTCGTCCATCTCATGATAATTTTGTGCTTAAAATTGGAATAGAAAAAGAACCACATCAAATTTTCAAAAAATCGCTTTTAGGTGGACACCCCCATGCTACAAACTAACTTTGTGCCAAATTTCATGAAAACTGGCCGAACGGTCTAGGCGCTATGCGTGTCACAAAGCTCCTGACAGACAGAGATCCCAACAGAAAGAGATCCTGACCGACAGAAAGTCTTTCAGTTTTATTATTAGTCAAGATAAAGATAAACAAAAGCTAGTGTTGAACAGCCTTTCAACAGTGGCGGTTGATGGTTAGCTACAAATGTAAGTCTTTTGGAAAACCTGTTCCATCACTCACAGACTTATTCAATTGGTGTTCAGTCAACTGTTACATGTAGTGGTAAATCTACAACATTTATGATTTATATAAGGAAAATTAAGTTGAAAAATCAAACTTTATAAACAGTTGAATTTTTAACTCAGTAACTATGTTCATTGTTTATTAGATTATCATAACCGAAATTAGTACTCTACCATCATTCACAGAAACATAAATCTGAAGAATGAAGTTTGCAGAAATACAGTAATTTACAGTAAAATTACATGCAAATTAGAATTTTTGAAAAGAACACAAATTCATACAAAAACTATTTAGAAAAGCGGTTTCATTCAAAATAGTGAAAATGTAGGTAATGTAAATCTGTGTGGAATCCTGTATCACAATCAGTGGAGCATACAGGAATTTTGAGAGGCGAGGGTCCTAGGTCGAAAGCTTCATTTTCATATTGTACCCCAATACACTGTCAAACATATTTACTTGATTTTACCGATTTTCGAGAACGAAAAACTGAAAAAATAAAAACCTTTTGAACAAATAATTTATGCATTTACTTTCTCATAATTAAAAAAAGCATTCAGCAAAGCAAATTCATCGTTGTAGACGCATCATATGGTTATAGAAGTACAATCTTATTTTAATCTGTAATTAAAAAACTAAAAACATGGTTATTACAGTGCATTCATTTGTAATCATCATTCTGCTCCTTAAAGGCAGGGCTCCATTATAGAAAAAGTGCACAATATTTTAACATGAGGATTTTATTTCTTCGCTTATTAAAACTGAAATTATTGCTACCTTTGTTTGGAATTATTTTTCCAACAAAATACATAGGAATTGTAATCGATTGGGAAAAAAGCATGACTTATAGGAGGGGTTTGGACACCCTGGACCTCTCCCTTGTGTGTGCCACTGATCAATTACTTTAGGGAATGAAATAAATACTTTTCAATAGAAATGCATATAAATAATAGGTTCTTTGAAGATAACAACATACTTTTTATTCATATCTTCAGAACTTTTCAAGGTGTCAATAGAATTCGCTCCCTATAAAATGAAACAAACACTAAGACCTCAATGCTAATTTAAGTAAAAATTAAAAACAATAAATTTTTTTTTAAAACTTTATAATTTGTTAAAGTTTGAGTGGTACTATTTGAAAACAGCAATAAGTAAATTGAAAGCATTTTTTTACATTAAAAAACCATGAAATTATACATTTTTGCTAGCACATGGTGCCACAAGATGGTTTAACGAAAGTAACAAATCAAACAAACCCAGTAATTGCTTCAGGGTTGGCGTAAAAACTTCTTTTTTTTTTTTGTGAAAAAAACCAAAAAAAACCGTTTTTTTGTTTAAACTATGTTTCTTTTGGTTTAAAACGGGTTTATCTGTTTTTTTTTTCACTATTTGTAAAAAAAATTTTATTTTAAGAAAATCATAAAGATGTTATCAATTAACTGTTAAGGAATGTTTATTATTCACGTTTGTACTTAATTTCTTCGTAATTAAATAATTAAAAGTAAAAACTTGTAACTTCATTTCATCATACATAGAGATTTTTATAGGAGAATATTGTTTGAAAATCTTTAACTATCATAAAGAATACAATATGTAAATGGGCCTTAGTATAAATAATCAAAGAATTAATTTACTGTGATAGTTCAGACATTATTAACTACTACTAATAACCAAGAATAAATTCTCGTAAATGAATTTCCTTATAGTTATAGCTATCTACGATAAATAAAAAAATTAAAGTTAAGTTAAAATCACGCATTCTTAAAAATGGAAAGTATTTTGCAGTACCTACAAATGAATCACAAGTCTGATGTACATTACTGAACTTTAAAAAGCAAAAGATCAACACATATTACGTTTAAAGATTTAAAAAAAATACAAATCATGTAATTTATTTACTTATGTATCAGTGACAACAATTATAGAAACAGGACAAGTAGGTTTTAAGAAAATCATTATGTTTTCTGTTATAGACATTTTTTTTTCCTGGTTTAATGCACTTAGGAATCTTTTTTTTTTATCAAAGAAAAAAAAATAATTAAAAGCTTCAGTATGAAAATACTCATTTAACATATAATAATGAAGACTGTCACAGAAATTAATGTTTATTGATTCTTCCACCATTCATACATGAGACTTCTTTTATCATACTGGGATCAAAACAGTTCTTTGAAAGATGAAAATATTTGGCATTATTATAATTTTTTTCTTCAATAAGAGAACTGAGTTACTTGAATATTCTCTGTTTTCATAATTTTTTTTTATTTTATTTTCTTGCTCCGACTTCATCGTCTACCGGAGATGCAAAAAAGTGTGCAGGTATAAGCAGAATTTCATGCTACTCTAAGTGTTTTTGGAATTAAAATTTATATACACTATGCATCGCTTCAATGGTACATAATCCATCTCAATAAATCTTAAGTAATCAAGCAAATTAGGTGGTAAATGAAGTTTTGGTTAAAATATGCTTTTCGGACTATTTTGAAATGCAAAGATTGAAAAATAATAACAATTGAATGAATAAAAAAAGAGCTACATGAATTTTTTCTCCATGTAATTAAAAAAAAATTTGTTGGTCTCCCTTGTATATTTATGTACCTAATAAGAAAGCTGCATGGATTTAAAAAAAAGAAAGAAAAAAAAACTATTTAGCAAACTTGCATTATCTTAAAAAATATAAGTTTCTAAATTTATTAAATTTGTAATTTATCTATAAAGCTTTGCTAGTTACTTTGCACCAATTACATTTTACTCTTTGCAATAATATGTAAAATTCATGAAAACATTTGGGGGAAACGATGAAGTTAAAAAAAAAAAACATTTTGAAAAAAAAAAAAAAAACACATGGTTTTTTTTTTTTTTTTTTTAAACCACTTGGTTTAAACCAAACAGCCCTGAACTGCATATCTATTCCCTTTATGCTGAAGGCAATACCTTTCTCTCATACTGCAGGTGTATAACCTTCTTTTTTTTTCCATACAAAGTGCATGGTTTGTACACAAAAATAAAAATTTTCCCCCAGGAGTATTCAAGGATTTTTCAATGCAATGATTTCTTTTTCAAGGATTAGATAGTGCAACTTGAAGGCATGGGCCTCCATCTGCAAAATTTTAAGGGGTCTCAGACATTTTCCCCAAAGTTAAAATATTTTCCCCGTGAAAACCAATTTCAGTACAGATTAAAGTATTAAAATTTGACATTTTTAATAACTTATTCATTAATGGCTGGAGAAGAAATGTTTTTACATTTTTGCAAAGAAGAAAGTTCTAATTTCTAAGGAGGGGGGGGGGGTCAGCTCCCACTTGCCCCCTTATATGCGCGCCCATGCTTGAAAGCGTAAACTTTTTTACAATAATAAAATAATAATCGCTGATTTGGTTCCAGTTAATAAAAGTGTCAGCAAAACAAAAAACCTTTTATACTACAACATAAAATCTTCAAAATCTATCTTTAATAGAGGAATTAGATTGGCTACCACTGACATAAAATAACAATAAAAGCGAGATTTAGAAACTAAAATAAGACTAACTACTTTAAGACTAATGTAGTAAAATCAGTATTTTTTCTTTTTAAAAACAGTGAAATTATTTTAAAACTTTGCTGTGGATGCTGTATAAGGAAACATGACAAAAATGTTTTCTCAATGCCCGCTCACTTTATAGAAGCCATGATATTTGAGTTCTGAATTTGCACAAAAATTTAGCATGTAGAAACATGTAGTTTTTAGTCACATGCAATTCAAGAATGAGCTAATATACTGAGCTGCAGATTTGGCACATAACAGCACTGATTGCTGTGGTCAAACAACTTAATTTATTTAAAAAAACTGATTTAACTGTTAAAATATAAATTTAAATAAGTAAATTTCTGGTAACATATCTTTAAAAGATTCCAACTTAAAAGAAAGAAAAAATAAAAAAAACTTAACAAGAGGCAAGAGGATTCAAATATCAAAAACTGCATGCTATTTTCAGCAAAGCCCGTGCTTGATGTTGGTAAGTTGCCAAAAATAAGACTTTTATCAAATGAGTAGTTATTTGTGAAAATTTAGTTAAGAAGAAGTCTTTCATAAATACATTCCTTCAATGCACCAAATTTAACGCCAATTTTTGAAAGAAAAAAAAATCCAGAGCATACAAATAAAACAGGAGAAACAGCAGCAAAAACCTTTCTGGTAAGAACTTTTTATTTACCTATTCAAAAAATAAATTTAAATTCAAGGACTAAAGACACATTCTAAAGTTTGTCAAGGTTTTCAAGCACTTGAAAATGAAGCTTTTTTATTTCAAGCAGTTTTCAAGGTTTTTGAAAAGTGCAAGAACCATGCAGTGGATGCATAATTAAAACAATCGTTGAAAAAAAGTATTACATAAGTAGAATACAAAGTAAGCTTAAAAAAAAAATCTCATACCGTTGTTATCGTTTCTTGTACCCTGGGTTGAACATACAGTGCTTGGTTTTAAACTTCTAAAAAAACACAGATTGGTAGATTACTAAAACACAGTCACGGCAGAATAATCAGACATACAAAAATATTCTATGGTTTCATTATAAAAAAATCATAGGGCAAGTATAACACTTGGTGTAACATAGGCAGCATCCAGTAAAAATAATAATAATAATATTTTGGATTGAATCACAGCACTAAATATGTGAACTAAATATATTTGACATGTTTTCTTTCAAAAGAAAGAAAGAAAAAGAAAATACGACTTGAATTTCCTTTTGAAGTTTGTACTTTTTTACTTTTGTAGGTTTTATAAGTTACTGATTGATAAATAAAAAAAAAAAAAATACTGTCAGATGCAAAAGTTATTACTGTCAGATGGTTTCAAATTTCAAATCCCCTGAGGTTCAAGATTTCAAATTGTATAATTTAGGATCCTTTACTTAACCTTCACTTGAACACAATTAGATGAGCAATATTATCTTTATAATTCTCTTGCCTTTAATACAATGGCAGTGTGAAACAAACATGGAAGCATAAAACAAACCAATTACCAAAACAGTTCTACTTTCGCACTACACATATAGAGAAAAAAACATTCAAGTGTGTGAACATTAAATCATGAAATATGCATAGG
This sequence comes from Uloborus diversus, assembly GCF_026930045.1. Taxonomy (NCBI): domain Eukaryota; kingdom Metazoa; phylum Arthropoda; class Arachnida; order Araneae; family Uloboridae; genus Uloborus; species Uloborus diversus. Next base: position 220,255,011 of record NC_072732.1, read on the forward strand.
ATATGATTAATTCTCTAGACATAAAGTTGCCTCAAAGCAACAGTAGGATATCTTACTGTTAATCCTGCGATTAGATGTCTTACTATTGCTCTAAGGTGACCATAAGCCAAATATGTACTTACAACTAAATTTGTAACTTATTAAAAAAAAAAAAAAAAAAAGTAAATTATAAAATGTTTCTACATCTTCAAAATCTGATGCCTGTCGTACGAGGAGGGGAGTGGGGGGGGGGGGAGGCACTGCCCTTTCACTTTCAAAAGTTAAGGGGTTTTGCCTTAAGAAAGCCCTAAAAGGCTTTCCTAAGTTCAAAATTAACAATCCATTAAAAACTGATATAATTGATTGATTTATATATTTAAAAACAGAATTTTATTTGAATATGTTTTACATTTTTTCATCATATTAGTACTTTATAAAAATTAAAATTGAGCTTGGAATTGGAAGGAGGGAGTCGACTGTAGTTGTCTGTCTCAATTTTTGAGATCACGTCCCAAATTCTTTAGAAAAGGTCAATTAATTAATTATGACACTAAAATTCTACAGGTCAGTTTTTTAAAGTCAGTTTTAGGAGCATCGCCTACATAACGCCCCTCACAAACCCCCTACTTTTTGGAGGCATCAGCCACCTAGGCCTGTGCCTGGTCTATTGACAAAATTAAAAAACAACCAAAATCTAAAAAACATGAAAATATAATTCAACCCTCCATAAATTAAAAAAAAAAAAAAAACATTTTTCTTCACACCTGAACCTGGCCTCTTCTTCTTTCCTTCTGGCAAGTACTTTTTCATAGTCTACAAAATCCAACAATGATTTTGGCGTCACATTATTTCTCTCCTCAAAGTTTTTTCTCTTCAAAAACAGCTCATTTTCTTTCTGTTGAAAAGCAAAACTAAAATTACAAGATGCCGATAAATCTGAAGAAAACAAATTTCACAATTTTTTCCTGAGCTACCAAGAATACTGCAATGATAATTTAGCAAAGCTGAAAAAAAAAAAAAAAAAAAAAAAAAAAAAAAAAAAAAAAAAAAAAGACCGTCACAACAAATTTTCTGAAAGAGCAGAAAACACGCATTTACAGTTAACTCTTGATTATCCAATGGGGTGTTGGCAACCGCAGATAGGGGTATTCACGCAAAATTGGCAAACTATATAAAAACGATGATAGTGCATTCAATAGCAATTGCAAAATATCAATAACAATTGCATACATTTGAACTAAGCTAAAACAATAACAGTGTATGTAAAAAATGCATGTAAAAGCTAAAAAACTCACTGAATTTTTTTTTTTTTTTTGAAAGTCTAAAAGATGGAGGATAATGGGGCTCACAAATGGGGGCTCACGAATGATGGGGAGTTTATTATAGTCATAAAATCCATCAAAAAAATCATTCTGTGAAAAATTGAATGAAGTTGATCTAATTCTATAATTCTTTGAGCTAGATTAAAGCTAGTTTTAAATTCACAAGTACTAAATATCATGTAAAACATTTTTTGAGAAAAGGGCAAAAAAACTCAGATAGTACAATGAAAAAAGTTTGCTGACTAGATGCTTCATTATTTAGAGATTATTTCACAGAAAATTCTAAAAGGGCTAATAATTTCAGGAAAAGGTTCATTAAATGAAGAAATTTGCAAATCAGATTCCACTCATTTAATAACAGGGTTTGGTATAGCCACGAGAAACACGTAATTTTCCTGAATAGGGTCACCAAAAAAAAAAAAAAACCACCTTAGTTTTAAAACCTTAGTTTTAGTAAAAGTATGACACTGACATATGTTCATTAATTAAAATTGGATTTACATTCTGAAGTTTTTATCATTTTTGTAAAAATAATTTCAAATCAATTAATGTTTACTTAAAAATACACCACCAGCTCAGTTATTCCATCTGAGGGCTGCAGTTTCGTGATTTTTAGCACTCATCAGCCCGGAATAGGAATCACATGAGCTGGAGGCAAAAAACCTCTTAAGGGAGCCAAGAGAGCCAAACAAACTGGTAGCTAATGTCGAATTAGCACACCAGATGAGTGACAGCAGCAACGGTGTGGTTCAACTCAAAGATTGATGGCAAAGCATGGTATTTTTGTAACTTACTACAAAACAATTAATGCTTATTTTCCATAAATTAAGCAAATTCATGAGAAACATGTTGTCGCTTCAGAGCAACAGTAAGACATTTACTCATATCCTACTGCTACCCAGGGGCCATGTTATATCAAATTATGCATTAAAAAATAAATTTAAAAAACCCCTTTTGTGAAAATACTTAAAATTGAATTAGTTGAAAAAAAGAAATCATTTTTCTGATGCAGTAAGAAAAATCCGAACAAAACATAAATGTGAAAAAGAAGCCAAGTTCGGTTGAAATGAGGTGCGGGAAAGACGGTGTCACCAACAAAAAAAGTTCAGATCTAAACAGTTACCAAGTTCCATAGCAGTTCCTCACAGTAGTTGGATTTTCCCATGTTCTTCAATTTTTTACTTTCTTTGATACTGGATTTAAAATGTGGCAAGTTGGAAAAAAAAAAAAAAAAGTCATGACTAAAACTTGCAGCAAGTTTAAAATCCATTATCAAAGCAAGTAAAAAATTGTTTTCTAAATGAATTGAAGAACATGGGAAAATCCAACTTCTGTGAGGAACCGCTATGGAACTTGGTCACTGTTTAGATCTGAACTTTTTTTGTCGGTGACACCGTCTTTCCCACACCTAATTTCAACCAAACTTGGCTTCTTTTTCACATTTATGTTTTGTTGGGATATCATTATTTTTTGAAAAGCTTAATCAAAGGTTATTTATGTTCTAATTTAGACAGTTATAAATGCAAAAGCGTATATTGCAAATATATGATTTCCTTTTTTTTTCCTGCTGTTACGGTCACTGGTTTGCGGTTTCTTTTTATTAGAAGTTTTCAAGATATTTTGATAATTGGGGACTTGGCACGATCGCCAATTTTGAGCAATAATCATCTGTTTTCCAATTTATCAACAAGGCCAATGTACACTAGCTCTTGGTCTTTGGCTTCCTCAAATTTGTTGACAATTAGGAAAATTGCTTAGACTCATCTCAAAATCTGTCTGGAGTTTCTTTATTGTTCGCGGGGATTATCATAACATAGATCGTAAAATATGCGGAATTTGCGAAAATATTTCTCAATTGTTGAAATTTTTGCTCCTGCAGTAAAATTTTGCATTTAATTGAGATCTAAAGTTTTTATAAAATTTTAAAGCCGGTTATTTTTGATTTTAAAGGCTTATTTCTAGATTTGCAATTTTAATTATTTGATGGATCATTTTTCATTTTAGCGGAACTTAAAGTATTGTTTCAAGCCCCATTTTGGTTAGAAATTAAATTGTTAATTTAAAACTTCAACAACCTTGTTTTGCCAACGTTTGACGAGCCCATTTGTTTTGATTTATTTGGCGAAGTATTTTGCAACTGCGCGGTGAAGTGCCATGATGCTCATAAAAAAATAGCGTAGTTTTTTTTTTGCTGTTTTAATGTAGTTTTTTGACTTTTTAGATTTTTCCCTTTACATATGCATGAAAATCTATCTTTATGCCAAATTTCAAGTATGTGAAACACTTGGAAGTTCATAAACATTTTGATGAGTGAGTGAGTCAGTGTAAAAAATGACACTTTTCAGATCTTAATAATTCCATATTTATAAGAGATACATGCATGAAATTTAGGATTATAGGTCTGCTAGGCAGCTCTATTAGACATACAAAATTTCAAGCACGTAGATTTAATAATTTTTGAGAAATGAGGGAGTCAAAAGTAGCTTGAAATGGCTCGTGTAAGATACACACCGGCAGATGTATCGCCTGATCCGAACTTGGCTGACACACAGCCGTGTGTCTAAATATTATTATTTGGACTGACAAATTATAAATAACAATGATACACATGTAAAGGTTTTGCAAATAAACAAATTTACACAAATACACTCACACATCTGCTGCATATTCACACACACTTTCACAAAATAAAATTTTTTTGCAATTTAAGCGTGAATTAAGTTGAATATAACTAAGTTTGTGATGATCTCTCTATACGCTATGCCCAGCTGCTCTAATAATATCACATTCAGAAGCAGTAGTTAAGTCTTTAATATGCACTCAAATTAAAAGTTTATTTTCTAGAAAAAAGCACATTCAGGATTATATGGTTAGTTGATTAACTATCAATCATCAAAACCTAAGGTTCGTATAAAAAAGCTCATGGTGCAATTGAGAATATTTCATGCCTCTGATTAAGAATTGAAAAGTTTCCACAGATTCCGAACTTTTCTGAATGCTCACCTTTTGAAGAAAAGCATTGTACTCAGCTCTGCGTTCTTCTGCAAGTTGTTTCTTCTTGGCTTCTCTGTCACTGTGAATGACCAGGGTACCAGGATCTTCATCCTTAAATATGGAATGGATAACACTGTTTGAAGGTGGCTAAAAAGATAAAAGGATTGATAAAAATCATCTTTATACAGTTTTTTGATGGCATTTTAAATTAAATAAAAAATTTCCTTCTATGAGCAAATTTTAACACCTAGAAGAGTTTTTACTTTAATACTGTTGAACCTCGTTATCACGTCACCTTTGGGACTGCCTACAAAGTGTTGTCATCTTTGGAACAATGTCTTTACCATAATAGTTTAAAATTTCATATTCAAACATTAGTTTAAAATAAACTGAGATTTAATAAACTAGTTAGTATTTTGATGGTTTTAATTAGCTTCCGTTAAGGTAGTTTGAAAGATTGGTAAACAAGTTAAAATCATAAGAAATTCTTTTTTTTTTCTTTAATGTTATTCTAAAATACTCTTTACTAAGAGGTTGCTTAGTTTTTGAATAACATTTCTAACACTCGTCCTTTCCCCAAAGTTGATTTTTAAGTGAAAAAAAGTTTCCTGCAATCATCAGCCAGCAAGAAACAAATTAAAGAACTCTTCACTTTGTGCCACAATCTGGATAGGCTAACACATAATCCCCACCGCTGAAAAATGGACAAAAGCTTCCCAATCCTTTTCTCTACTTTAAGGCTGTTTGTTCCTTGTCAATCTAATGAGGGGTTCTTATTTTTTTCTCTCATGGGAGAAGCTTACAATAACCAACTACCGCTGAAGGTAGCTATGGTCTCTCTCTTCTCCTTCTCTTGCCTTGCAATCCGGAGCCACTTAAAATTAAGATTATATGCCATAAGTTTAGGACTTTGAAAGACTGACTCAATATCCAGAGTGTTGGACACATTTCCTGTGGAATCATCAGCTGAATAAGCTTTCGGATAAAAATTGAGCCTGGAAATTTACAAAGCACCCTTTCTTACATGTACATAATAAGAGACCTATCTCCCGCCCCCAACACACACCAGAAACAGTAGATGTATATGTCAGCATAAAGAAATTTACTTACTAAAAAATTGATGTTATCCAGTGCTTTCATAGATGAACCCTAAAGGATATTTAAAAAAAATTCTTAATGACATACAATAAGCAATTTTTACACCAAACATTAGTCAAAATGAGATAATGCAATAGCACTTTGACTGGCCTCAGATATGTTACTTGATTTAGACAAACTTTTGGAAACCCAGAATTTAAAAATAGTCTCCGTTTTAGTCCATTGCGGCAAGTTTTTAAGCTACATAGGGATCAAAGCAACCAGTTTTTGGGCAGTTTTCAAAAGGTGGGAACAAAAAAGTTAACTTCGAGAAATTCCAAAAATTTTTAAATTTGACATCAATTTTGCTTTTATTCTATAGTATGCATACCTAGAACACAATATATGAACATGAAAAGACAGCAGGTACTTGTAAAAATTGTTAATTAGCAAATTAAATCAGCAGTCTGTAGGTAACAGATTTTGGACATTGTTGTCCTGTAGGTAACGGATTTTGGACATCATCCTAATATAAGTCTCACCATTTTTGACAATTGTTAATCTGATTTTTAACTTTTCCAATGAAAATTTTATTTACTACTTTTTGAATTTTGCAATTTAATAATAAAGAGGATATTAATGAAGTACTTGAATGGCTATTCATACTGCTCTTTACATATAATAAAGTTTTGGAATGATTTTGAAAAAGTTGATGAAAGGTAAAAAAATGCTTCAAATTAAAAATAATACAAATGTAAAAAGTGACATCAGTTTTAATAATGAATATTTTTTCTAATGTCATAAGGATTAAAACGATGTCTAAAAAAAAATATTGAAAAAAGAAATTCGTATTTCTATTTGGAGATTGTTAAATTATGTTTCCAAAAAAAAGGAGAGAAAAAAAAATTCTAAAATAATAAAAGCGGGGGATAAAAATTGCTAGTGCAGGTGATAAAGTCGCCAAAACTGGTGCAGCTGACGATAAACTACATTTGTGAAACTGGAATTCCCCTCTGGTAACATTTAGCTTATCGCATACTGTGTTGTCGCCAACGGAGATTTGCTTGGCGCTTTTAGCGCAAAATGGCTTTTGATCATAACCAGCCATGTTAGTACTGTAATTGTTCAATGTGTAAAATATTAATTATCTAAATACCAATGGATTAAAGAAGATAACATTATAATAACCTTTTTTATTGAGGTTAGAAGACAGTGGATCATCAAAAATTATGAATAAACGGACAGAATTATCGGCGTCAAGATTGTAACGCCATTTGGACATCTCACATGTATGTAAGGATCTCGGCTGGTCTAGGGGTATTCTTCACATAACAAAGCATAATGAAGGCATCGTACACTAATAAACATTTAATAATTGACAGCACAAGACGAATACAGGAACATAGAACAAGAAACATTAAAACATCGAGAACAACACATCTTCCACCACACTTCCCATCATTCCTTCTCAATCCGCCAAAACTGGTCGCGTCACGCACAATCTCACTCCGCGCGTAGGAATACACAAGAGTTCGAGTTCTTTAATAAAGTGTCTTAGAAAATAATACATCACCACACTCGTCCATCCTGATTATTCACGTCCTCGTGAACTGGTAAAATTTCGGTGAGAGAAAAAAAATTAAATGTTCTAGTTTCTTGGAAAGAGGTAAAAAAAAAAAGGTCTGCAAATCCTTTGGAGTCGAGCTGGCATCAAGTCGTTGCTCCTCCATCGTCGTCAGCATCATCATCGTTGTCGTAATCTTCATTACGGTAGTCATCAGCATCGTTGTCGTCATCATGGTAGTCATCATCATCGTTGTCGTCATCATGGTAGTCATCATCATCAGGTGGAGTTAATTTGGAAAGAATTACAAGTTTTATGAGCATAGTCGGTCGTTTCCGTGGGTGAAAATGGAGTCGGATCTGCCTTGCATTTCGAAGAATTCGAAAAAGATCTCTTATCAGTTGTTTTCTTTTCACAATCTTTACTAACATGGCCAAAGCCTGAACAAAAAAAACAACGTTTTCCTTTGTTTTTTGTTGGACAGTCATACTGCAGGTGGGAATCATTTCCACAAAGAAAACAAAATTTGTTCATCTTTCTTTCGTTATGTTCGTTATATCTGGCTCCTAGTGAATTTTTTTCCGATCGAGTTGAAACTGGAAAAGGTTTAAACGCTGTATTTTTTCTCGAATGTGCATCAGCAGACATTTCAGAATATATCTTCAGCTTATTTCGAAAGTCATGAATATTCAAGCAATTATACAAAACACTTTTATTAAATGGCGTATCATCTATTCCGTTTATTATATAATGCATTAATGACGAATCATCAATATTAGCCGTCGAACCAATCTGACGCATCTTAAAAAAATATTCTTCGACACTTTCATTATAACGCATTTTTCTGTTCGAAAGCAATTTGTGTACTTCAGCCGGACAACGACTGTCGGAGAATTCCGCAAGCAATAATTTTTTTAACGTCTGCCAAGACGTTGGCAAAATTTCGCTATCAATGAAAAGTTTTGCTTTTCCTACTAGTAATCGTTTAGAAAATAACAAAGCTTGCAAATCACTGAGATGTAGAAGTAGGATCGCTTCTTCAACGGAATCTATCCAAATGTTGACGTCAGACATTGCGTCGCCATTGAAACGTTTAACTAGAGTTTCGAAATCAGAAAATGTAACGTACGGTAATGCGGTGTTTGGATTATCAACATTTGTTATTATATTTGTTTCGTTTTCGTTAGGATATTCGGTTTCAGTTTGCACTGTAGCAGTTGCAGCGCCTTTAGGTTTTTGATCTCTCTTTTTGGACTTCATTTCTTCCACACCACGTCTGTATGCTTTCGAAATAAGGAATTGAAAATTGTGAAAAGAGTCACTCACCGCTTAAAGTTGAAGGAACAGCTACACGTTGAAACCTTCAAAGGGGCGAGGTTTCGGAATCAAAGGTCGTGCCCCCATTTGTAAGGATCTCGGCTGGTCTAGGGGTATTCTTCACATAACAAAGCATAATGAAGGCATCGTACACTAATAAACATTTAATAATTGACAGCACAAGACGAATACAGGAACATAGAACAAGAAACATTAAAACATCGAGAACAACACATCTTCCACCACACTTCCCATCATTCCTTCTCAATCCGCCAAAACTGGTCGCGTCACGCACAATCTCACTCCGCGCGTAGGAATACACAAGAGTTCGAGTTCTTAATAAAGTGTCTTAGAAAATAATACATCACCACATGTATGTTTAAGAAAAATTATTTTTCTTCTAAGATACTGCAGAAAAGCTTATGGAAATACTTTTAAACAATTAAAAATTGATTCTGAGGATCGATAAATACCTTTAAAGCGAAAACATCATATACTTATTTCTCAAATAATAGCATTGTAAAGATCGTAACTTTTGGACATGCATCAAATTTCAAACTTACTTTTTTCTAAAATCGTTTACAAAGTAAATAATCTGTCTTTACTTTTGTTATTTGTGTAAAATATTAACAAAAAATTATTCAGTGTAAGATTCATACCTTTAATTTTTTTTTTTTTTTTTGAAACGTATGGAAATTATTAAAAAAATTTTTTTTTAATGGTACATTTCCTCAATTAACGTTTTGGTATGTCCAAAATTTAGCAAAGTGCTAAATTTTGGAGTGCCTTTTAGCAAAGAAAATATTTTTTTAAGGGCATTTGAAAAGCATTTTTTCCATAATTTATGTCAATTCTTGTCTCTATACAGTATTATAATTTAACTCAAAAATTTTTGAGTTAATTAAAATGAAAGTTATTTGGTGCTGAAGCTTCAAAGTTGAGGTCTGTGTTTGCTCCCACCTTTTGAGAACTGCCCTTTTAAAAGACAGGATATCTTCAAAAAATATAGGATAAAAAAAGCAACAATCATTAAATTTTGAATAAACACAACATAAAAAAATTACTTTTTTGTGGTTACTGATGAACACATTCCTTATCGATCTTTTAATTTTATGTCGGGACTATAGAATGAATGAAATAATATTTTGGAAAAGAAATATTATTTCAGTTTAAAAAGGTTTTTTTTCTTCAGACAATAGGAGAGCAGTAGAGCTTCCTGTTTAGACACACAAGGTTTAGAGAAATATCCAAACATGAAATAAGAAAAGTAGTTCTATTTTTGAAATCAGCCTGCCTATTTTACTCTTAAACAATTTTAAAATTCTGCTCGCTAGAAATTATGTTAAAATATGTTCCTTGTGCAATTTCGACAGGATTTTACTTGAAGCTTCAATGTTAGTGTCTATATTTCAAATCACAGGCTAAGATTTCTAATCATATCAGGAAAGCTAATTTTGGCACACATACGTAATGTGGTCTTTGAATTCTCTACTTTTATACAGGAAAATCATTTACGTACAATGTTTTTTAAAGCAATGCACGGTATGTCGAATATAAAAGTTTTTTTTTGACCCAACTTTACAGCTTGAAGATATTATTGCAATTTAACAACATAAGTGAAACTTTTTGTGACAAAGAAAGTTCTTTTTTTTTCAAGTAAGATAAAATTTAACCAAAAAGTGTTGAGTGCTAGCAGACAACACACATTTCCCAGCTGCACCTACCTACCTTAATTTATTTTTTCAATTTTTGCATTCAATGACATTTTTATAGAAACTCACTCTGCTATTGTTCATGTTCATATCTTCTGTTACTGATATTTTAAAAATATTCGTTAAAATTTATTCATGTGAGTCTTAAAAATGGAAGGAAAAAAAAAAGAATGAAAAATGCACTTTTAAAAAAAAATATTTAAACAACATATATAATGCATGAAATACACCGCCAGCTCAGTCATTTCCAGCTGAGGACTGCAGTTTCGTGCTTATTAGCACTTATGTAATTTACTGAATATAAACATTAGGGTGTCCCAAAAAAATGAAAGTCGTTTTTTTTAAACGCATACCCTCTTATTTTTTTCCTTTTATGTCAAAACCGTTGTAAAAAAAGTTTCATGCAATTTGAAGCAGGGTAACCCGTGCCGACTTGCGCCTAAAGGCCTAAACGTGTAAATAGCACGTGTATTCATAAGCAAGCGAACGCTGGCGACGCGATACTTTGCGAAGCTCAAAACAACTGTAAATAGTGCACAGAAAACAAATGAAAACAGAAAAACATATGTTTGGGGAGGGGGGGGGGGACTTATCCGTAGCAATTTGCAAACCGTCAAACATGTCAGTACGAATACATTCCGGTCAGCGATCGCAGTATAGTCCTTCCATAGGGAACGAAACATGGCAGTGGAATTGCAAAGTTTGAAAAAAGAGATATTTTTAATAGGAGGCAAACTACGGGCTTGCAAACTTCCCTCTAACAGACAAGTTCTGTCTGTTTTGTTTTAAACCATTCGAGAAGTAAAATTTAACCATCAGTGAAAGTGCAAATCTTGCTATTCGGGAATGCATCATCTTTTGGGAAAAGGCACGCATTCCCACCAAATCGTTGCCAAATTGTGTGAGTAAACTTAAAAACCTAAATCAAATTTGGAGAGACTTAAAAAAAATTGAAAAGACACTGCAAGTAGTATTCAGGCAGCGCCAACAAGAATTTTAGAGTAATTTAAACAATTTATTCAATATTGCACATGCTGATGCTTTTCAGTTAATCAAAATAGAGGAAGATGGGATTTTCTTGCAACTCCAAACAGAGCCAGGCGACGTGGTCACTTTAGGTGGAGTGGATAAAAAAACTTGCCGACAAAGAGGAAAGGGCTCGACTTGGAACTGTCAAAGAAGAAAACAGGTGCATTAAATACGATTCCACTTCAACATCCGCGGAATTGTATGAGCATGTACGAAAAGATTCCTGTTAGAGCTCTAGTGAAAATATTAATTCAGAAAATTTCCCTGAAACATATAAATTAGTACCTGGAACAAGTTTATCAGAACCTGGAACAAGTATATTAGAACCTGGAACAAGTATTCCAGAACCTGGAACAAGTATTCCAGAACCTGGAACAAGTATTCCAGAACCTGGAACAAGTATTATCAGAACCTGGAACAAGTAAATATGTAATGAGGAGCGATTTTCTTACTCCAAAGTCAGTTGCTGCATTGGACAGGTGTCCAAGTATACGAGATTATGTGTTTATTCTTGAAGCTACTATTGACGCACTTGGGTGTAACATTGATGAATGTCCCATAGGTAAATCTTCAATTCAAAGAATTCGAAGCGAAAAGCGGAAGGAGCACGAGGAAAGAAGAAAAATTGGTTTTCAGTACGAGGTACCATTTGTTGTGAATTTACCTTGGGATATGAAACTGTTGCCTGCTTTGAGTGCTCAAAAATCAAAAGAAGATCGCTTATCTATAGTTATTTTATATGGATGTGACGGAACAACTCATTGCTGAGTCTAAACTGGATAATTCCACAGGAAAAGAACAAACAAAGGCTGTTTAAAAGGCAGTTTTAGATTGGAATCTCGAAGACAAAGTTAAAACTATCTGTTGTGATACTACAGCTTCCAGAACAGGTCCTTTAAATGGTTCTTGCGCTATTCTTGAGCAAAAATTTGATAGAGAAATGCTTTCCTTTGCTTGCCGCCGTCATATATATGAACTGATCTATCCCACTAAAATACAGTGCTATGGAGGAGCTGCGGAGTTGTTCCGAACTGTACCCTAACTTGGAAAATTTACTTGACTTTTACCGCGCTAAACTTACTAATATGACTATCAAGAGTTGATAAAGTTGCCTATCATATTTTTAGGTGGAGATACAGAAAAAAAATTTGAAATAAGACCAACGGGAGCCATGTACAAAGCTCGATGGATGGCTCGAGCGATTTACTCCCTAAAACTATTACTATTTCATTTAGTTCACAACTAAAATTAGATACGAAGGAAAATGAAGCATTGTTTGATGTCTGCTTGTTTGTAGTGACAATATACGTGAAACCATGACTTCAATGCATTTTGGCAGTCAAAGCACCCAACAAAGATTTGTGCTTTTTGATAAAAGTGTACGAAAATGTGGACCCAATTATCTCAAAAGCTGCTCTACAAAAATTCATCCAGCTTTTATGGTATGGTCAATATTTCATTCCTTGATGTGAAAAAGGCTGTCTCAATGCTTAGAGCAGTAAACGATGCAGCTGAAAGAGCTATAAAAATGATGCAGGACTTTCATGGTTTGCTAACAGCTGATGAGGAACAAAAACAATATGTGTTACGTTGCGTTCAAGAGCAGCGGAAGCTCTATCCTGACTGCAAAAAGCAAACCTTGAATTAAAAATACTAGTCTAATATTATTGTAAATATCTGCTTTAAATAAATTGATGTCGCATGTAGTTATGCAGTTAGCAATCTTTCCACTGTAGTCGCCGTACAGGATTTCAGGTCCAACTTTGACCTCAAGTCGGCACGGGTTCCCGTTATTTAATTGCAATGAAACTTTTTTCTCATGTTTCTGGGGTGAAATGGAAAAAAAATTGGAGGGTATGCCTATTCGATTTCACAGATTTTTTTTTCGCCATTATATCTTGGGACACCCTAATAAACATATATAAATGCATTACAATTATGTTGGGATGTGACCATACACTAAATTTACTGAAAAGAATTTCAATAACATGAAAACTACAATGATAGCAGACTTAATAGGCTTAATTTGTATAGCCTGGAGCAAAGGAGAGTCGGAGGGGGCATGATTCAGTTGTTTAAATTTATCAAAATAAAAGATATTAACAGGTTAAATTTTTGCACGGAAAGCAGGACGAGGGGTCATTGTTTTAAGCTATTCAAATCTCAGGCTAACCTGGAAATTAGGAAAAACTACTACTTTAGTAGGGTTGTGGGCACTTGGAACAAGTTACCAGAAGAGGCGGTAATGAGCAAGGGGTGGATAGCTTTAAGAGGGTCATTGATCTTCATTGGGGACTTATAAAACTGACTAGGACCAGCCTAGCTGGCCCCATAGCCTGTTGCTGGTCGTCACTTTTGTATTTGTATTTGAAAGCTATGAAAACAGTTCTTATATATATAGAAATAGAAAATTAAAACCTACACACAATTTGAAGAAATGTGTAACTCTTGATCCTTTGAATTTGTTGTCTGACTTTTGCAGATTTTAACCAGTGGAAGGTTAAAGCTCTGCTCTGTTACAAATTTACTAAAGCTTGAAACAAATGGTTAATACTTAGTTACTTATTTCATGAGACCAAAAAAAAAAAAAAATCAATAAAGGACAATTACTTTAATTCTGGTGTGCTTCAGTAGCTGTGTTTCAGGTGCACAGAAATGTAGAACAAAAAATATGCTTCAACATAATTGCTCTTAAACAAATGAAAACAAAGCTAAATATGAGTATCAAGTAATGTTTCACTTGGAAATGTTACATCCATACCTTGCTTTATTCTTTAGTGATGAAACAATGTAAATTCACATTGAAATACAAGAGAACTAATAAAACTTTTTAACACTCAATAAAAGTGCAACATTTGACAAAAAACAAAATTTAATTTAAGAAAAAGGGGAAAATTACACAGGGTCATCTAAACATCAATTTTGAGATAATTTCAAAAGTGAAGAAAAACATTAAGTAAATTCAAGAGTTAAAGAAAAAGTACAATTTTTTGCAAACAATATCATGACTACTAAAAGTGAATATTTTAAAGTAATTTAATACTTAGAAGTATTCTGCCATGTGCAGGTAAACGGCAGAAATGAGTTTTCGAGATAGTCGAAGAAATGTGTGGTGGATTCAATGCTAACAATAGGAAAATGTTGGAAGTTGACTTTTTCGCGCTTTTTCTTCAGCGGAAACGAAATATGCGAGCTTGTATAATAAATATAAAGTACAATAGATGACAAAAATTAAAAAAAAAAGGTAAAATTTAGTTACTGCCCTTTACCTGCTCTTCTCTCCTTTACGTATCTGCTCCTTCAATCATTGTAATAAGATCTGTTGCCAAGGCATAAAATTTTAGGGCATGTAGAGTTACAAGAAGGCCAATAGAATAATGGTTAGCTAATCTGAATTGAATGAAGAAGTCAAGATGCCTGACATATCTAAAATTTATGGGAAATATCTATTTTTGCAATCAAAAAAGAATTAATACTATAGGTACTCTGTAGTCTCACCTTTCTGCTTTGTTGTAGATGCCTTTCAGTTGGAGGAAAAATAAAATGGTTCCTTTGGCAGCAAAATGTAAACAAATGAGAATGTTTATAAACAGAACTCAATAAACATCACCATGACAACTAGCGTTCTCAACACATAAATAAAGACCTTTTCAGGGATGAATAACAATGTATTTATTGGTGGAAAAAATAACTGTATCCAATGACCAAATGATATGGGGGGGGGAGAACATTTTAAATAAAATATTTTTAGGAAAGAAAATAAAATCTATGAACATAAAATTCAGGACCTTTGTTTGAAGTATAAAACTACATTACACAATTTGGAAAAAAAAAAAAAAACCACTCACAAATGACAAGATCAAAATCTTGCATGTTTTTGTCCTCAAGATGCTACAGGGTCAGAAGCAATCTTACTGAAGGGGGGGGGGGGATTAAAAGGTGCAAAATATGTTAATGTACAAAGCTTAAAAATTTGAAAAAAAGTATCCAGAACTGTATTTAACTATTTCAGATGAAGTTTATAACATAATTACTTTGGGATCACAGGGGGACAAAGTAGTCCTGGAGGAATTGCTCTGCATCTGTGGAATGAATAAGAGAAAACCAGAAAAACAGCAAGGCGACTAACTGGATGAGAATAAGACAAAGACACTAAACTACCTTAATTCCAGGCCAGTCATTTAGGAGGGTCAGAGGAAGACCCCCCCTCCCCCCCCATTATTTTGGGAGGATAGGTGGGTTGAGGCCCCTGTCTTTGAAATATTAATGTTTCACATAAAAGTTGACACATTTTTTGTTGTTTAGCAATACAATTTGCATTGAGTATACACATCCTCCACAGAAAAATCAAAAATGTCAGGCCTGTTTGATTCTTTGTTTCTAGAAGCAGAAAATGTATTGCTGAGATTAGAACCTAAGACTTTCTGATTTTTAATCAAATGCATTACCATTAAGTCACATGTTGCAGAATGATTGTTATTTCATTTATTTATTGAAAATGTGAACAATAATACTGCCGTGCTAAGTACAAGAGTTATATCTGCACTTTTTATCAAAATTGAGTTACAGTACCAGATGCTTCTTTGCCACATACCATCTTAAGAAGGATATTAATGTATTGGAAAGGGTTCAAAGGAGGGCTACAAGGCAAATAAATGAACTTTCTCATTTAGACTATGATTCCAGGCTTAGAAGGCTAAAAATGTACAGTCTTGAGCAAAGAAGAGACCGAGGGGACAGATTCAGATGTTTAAATTTATTAAAATGAAAGATGTTAAGGGGCTGAAGTTTAGCACTGAAAACAAGACAAGGGGTCATTGTTTTAAGCTATTTAAATCTCAGGCTAACATGGATATTAGGAAAAATTATTATTATAGCAGGGTAGTGGAACCTTGGAACAGCGTACCGGAAGAGGTGGTAATGAGCAAGGTAGTAGACAGTTTTAAGGGGGCCATTGATCTTCACTGAAGATTGTAAATTGACTAGGGCCAGTCTAGCTGGGCCCAGAGCCTGTTGCTGGTCGTCACTTTTGTATTTGTATATTTCACCTAAATATACTATATTTAATGGTCATTTGTCAATGGGAAATATTTTTTCAAAAAATTCTGAAAAGTTGCATCTGAATCAACCACAAAAATTGCTGCAGAAGTAGTATTTTGTTCTCCTTAATGTACATGGATAGCAGTAGTACAAAAATGCCTTTTTTCTACTAGCTCAAATCCCCCCAATTTTTAACTCTAAAAGGGGAGTTTTACTAAAGTTTAAAATTTTTAATTTGTATTAAAACAGCTGCCCAGTCACATTTTGGTAAAAGATTTAAATTCATTTTTGACTGTGCAAACACGTATTTTTTTTTTTTTTGCCCTAAGTAGGTGTTGTAAACCCACCCACTACAAAAAAAAAAAACCTTTTAAAACATTTTTTTTCTTTTGGTTTAAACCCACTTATGGTGCTTTTTCTTTATAATTCAAAAATCTCAATGACTCATGCTAGAAAGGGTTAAGGGATCGAACAAATGTTGCATTAGTCTGTTTTTAAAGAAGAATAAAAATGTGTATGATTTTCAGCAGAGCTCAACCTGTATGATAAATCAACTAATGCATTTATTTTGCTGAAAATGATTATTAAAGTAAAAATAAAAACTACTCACTGTAGCCAAACTTTTTTCAAAGACAGCCAACAGATCTGAAAACTTTTTATGACGCTCCTCGAGTTCTTTCTTTTCTTCTTCCAGCTCTAACCTCCAAGAGTCTGTGAATTCTTCGATCTGGCGGATATTTTCGGACACTAAGTTGGAGGAAAAAAATCTTTAAGTTAATATCAATTACTTTTATGACAAGGCTTATTAGAAAGTAAGTAATGTATCCACTAAATACATTTTCAATGCCATATTTTACTTTTTTTTTTTTTAATTTTTATCTGAGGTACTCAATTTTTCTCCTCTACACCTGTCAAGATTTAAACTACAATTACATAATTAACTATTAACATAAAACTTGATAATATTTAACCCACTTAACGTGATTTGTTTGTGTATTTAAATGACTAAAAAAACACGCTACGATTACCTATTTTATTTTTGTAATTCACAATAACTATGTTTGTTATGTGGTGGGGGTAGCGCTTATCCACCTGATTTAACAGTACTAGACCAGGTCAACAAGTCCAAAAATGTTCAAAAGGTCTAAGAACAAGAGAGAGAGAGGGTTTTCAGAAACTCCCTCTAAGGAGAGCCCCAAGCATTAAATAAAGAATGGCAGTGGTGCACACAAGTGGAGGGTCCAGGGGGTCCGGACCCCTCCCACCTTCCTTGAGTTTTTTTGAATTGACTATAATTCTATATACAAATACAAAAGTGACGACCAGCAACAGGCTCTGGGCCCAGCTAGACTGGTCCTAGTCAATTTACAATCCCCAGTGAAGATCAATGGCCCTCTTAAAATTGTCTACTCCTTTGCTCATTACCACCTCTTCCAGTAAGCCGTTCCAAGGTTCCACTACCCTGCTAAAATAATAATTTTTCCTAATATCCATGTTAGCCTGAGATTTAAATAGCTTAAAAACAATGACCCCTTGTCCTGTTTTCAGTGCTAAACTTTAGTCCCGTAACATCTTTCGTTTTAATAAACCTAAACAGCTGAATCATGTCCCCTCGGTCTCTTCTTTGCTCAAGACTGTACATTTTTAGCCTTCTAAGCCTGGAATCATAGTCTAAGTGAGAAAGTCCATTTATTAGCCTTGTAGCTCACCTTTGAACCCTTTCCAATACATTAATGTCTTTCTTAAGATAAGGAGACCAAAACTGAACAGCATACTCCAAATGGGGTCTTACCAAACTTCTATATAAGGGCAGAAGAACTTATTTAGATTTATTTGAATAAAATCTATTGATAAACCTAAGCATAGGAGAGAGAGAAGTAAAATAATTTCAAGCAAATGCAACAATAATTTTAGATTTAATAAACAAAAACATAAAATTAATTTTCTCTCTTTCTTCCCCTGAAAAATCGAAATGTATGTCAACATGAATTGTTCTGTAATGATGATTTTGCTTTGCTGTACTTTAAGTATTTGTTTTTAATAAATTTATTTCATTAACTAATGCTAAGTAGTGTTTCATTTTTAAAATTTTTTAAAAATATTTTTCGTTAAAACGATCGATAAAATCAAAAGAATATGTTGGGATGCATGTTAGAGTATGACATGAGAAGGGTCCTTCGATCCTAGAAAAATTAATGAAAAATTCTTGTATGCACCACTGAAGTATACGAATGACATTTTGCCACTGGCACGTTTGGAACACATGGTAACCTTTACTACCATGTTCAAAGCAGACACTTTAAGTGTCCATTTGTAAAGTGCGAGAGAGCAGTCTGCCTCTGCCTGCTCCAATGAACTGGTGGGCAGGGCAACAGAAAATTTTTTTAACAGTCAGCGAGGCAGACAAAAAAAGACCCCTAAAAACAGTCTGCAATATGGAAAGACACTGGATTGATTGTAAAATCTAAATTGGCACCAAGAAATGCTTAAAAATAAGAAACGAAAGCCAAACATAACTGCAAGCAGATTATTCCACAGAAAATACTTACATATCTTTGCTCGCTGAAAATGTAAGATTTTTTTTCTTAAAAAGAAAAAAGTTTTTTCTCTTCTCAACTTAGAAGTAGTCAACCGACTTCCTCAAGAATCTGTGCGTTAGGATGTTTCTACTATTATGCTGGAGGGCACCACCTGGGTTTTTTCTAAAGTATCCAGAGTTACGGTCAGTTCTTCCATCTTAAAATATTGTTTTCAGATATTTGTGTAGGAGAACTGACATCACAGTGAATTAAGTTCATGAAAGCTAAATTATTGAGGGAAAAAAATATGTCTATAATATTAAATCAGGGGTCTGGCCAGAGGATATTTGTGTCCATTAACGGATCCTTCACAAAAACCGGATCAACCAAAACGGACCTTTCACAAAATCCCGATCAACCAAAATGGACCCTTCACAAAATTCTGATAAACAAGAACGGATCTTTCACAAATATTTTATTGAAAGAGCAAATCTGAAAGCAAAATAACGCATATTTCCATGAATAAAACCAATAATTTTTGGAACCTTTTTCAAAGTCAAATTAGAAGGATCAGCTTATACAAAATCTGCTAATTTTGAAAAGAAAGAAAAAGCGGCACTCTTGTGATGCTCCTGCAAGCAATAAGTAATTGCTATTGCCAAATAAATATAATGTGTTGTTGTTTGTTTCTTGGAAAGAAATTAACAGCTGAAAATAAGTTTGGTTTTAAATAATTTTGTTTGTTTTATCACAGCTAATTAGCAGCGGTGTTGCTGTAAAGTTTTCTGAAAAGGTGTTGGTAAGTTGGTAAGCACTTTTCTCCCCACTCATTCAATAAACAATAATAATAATAATATATGAACTTAGAACTGCAAAGAGATAGTAAGGGTGAGGAAAAAATATGATCCCTTCAGATAGGATTACCAACTTCAAAATTATAGTCACTTAGCATCTGGCATCTGGCGTTAAACCTTTATACTTAATTGATTAGAAAATATTCTCATCATTTTACCAGCTTGTCAATCCGATGTTTGACTTATTTTAGGAGAAAATTATATGGGTTTGATTTTTCAACAACTTTGATTCTGACAAGGATGATTAACTTTAAATAAACTCTTTTATTTATTCTTTTTTTTTTCTTTAGACGTCTACATTTTGAAAAATGCAATCTTTCAACTTCCGATATAAGAATCATATTTTGTTCTTTTTTTTCAAGCTAACTTCGCTTTATTAGGATGCAAATAATTGAAAAGTCTCTTTTTCTTATAAGAACGCTCATTTCAAGTTTTTAAAGCAAAATTCCATTTTCTTTTACAAGTCAAAAATTAAAATGCTGAATCGATGGTTTATTTTATTTATTTATTTTTTTTGCTTCAACTGGGCTCTCAGATATTAATGATATGTTTATCATAGGACTCTAAAATGCAATTTTAAAATAATTTTTATCAAAAATATTTCTTTTACAAGCCGTTTTTATACTTCTGATACCTTCACTTTGAGAATTGCGATCTCTTTGCATCCGCTATGGGAATCCGATTTTTTGAATTTTTGATGTTTAGTACGCTTTGTTAAGAGGTAAACAAATGAAATCTCTTCTTATTTTTGTTAAAATCACGGAAATCATAGGTTTTAAACGAAATTCTGTGCTTTTTAAGAGTGTCTTGGGTCAAAAAGGTAAATTCTGAACTGTTGTCTGATTTTTTTTTTGCAATTATTATAAATACTGTACAAAAATATTTCTAGTATAATTTAACGTAATGTAGAATGGTTGAGAAATATTGATACATGAGAGAGCGATGCAACTGCCCCCCGCCAAATACTAGAAAAACACCCCAGAATGATATTCTCAACATAGAAGAGGAAAACACTCAACTTTAAGTTTAAATGATGCAGTTTGTGCCATATCTAAATTCTAAAATTTCTTTTTAACAAAAAAAAAAAAAAAATTCCCGAATTTATTTGATTTTTTTACAAAATTATTTGATTTTTTACAAAAAAACGAACCCGGTGAAAAATCTTGGACAGACCCCCTGTAAATATTATCTTCTGCTTTTTTCGTGAAAAAACAGTGTCTACTTTTAACCTTTTTTAGACAATTTCTTTCAAACTGGATGTTCTTTGTACTTGTTATTATTTCTGTATATTATTGGAATATTACTTAATTTTGAATACTTAGACATGATAATTTGAATAATTTCAACTCTTTAATTTCTTACACTAAACTATGGATTCATTTAGAATATGTTTTGCATTTTCATTTTGTTTAATAACTAGGAGGTTTTTTTTCTTGATAGCATACAATTTTTTAAGAGTAACTTGTATTTAATGCTACAATTGTGCACATTTCTTACTGAAAAAGTTATTAATTTTTTTATCCTTGCTTCATGTATCATGTACAACTTTGAAACTATAGTGTTTATTAGTGTTCTTTTTGTATAATATTTAGTGTGAATAAAAAAATCTGAAGGGACTAAGCAAAATTAGGACTTTTCAGATGATGTCTTTTAAAAATATTATACAGTATATACAGTGGGGTAGCTACATTTTCTGCCGCCCCGGGCGGTTCCTCAATTTGCTGCCCTTCTTATGGGAAATAGCTAATAAAGATCCAAAAGTATTTAGCAATAATAAGATTTTAATAAAGAAGAAAAGAATTTTTTACATATTTTTCTTGCGGAAGGAAACAAGGCACCCCCGAAAAATTTCAAAAGTTAAATCAATTCGGAATTTTAGACAATTTTTAGTAATGCTAATTGAAAAGAGGCTTGGAGCTCCCTCCAGATTTTTTTTTTAAAAATTAAAATCAGTTTAAATTTTTTTTTCGGTGACGTCAGGGGTTGGAACTTCTCAAGAAAATTTTCCGAAATTGAAGTGTTAAAAAAGCAGTTTTAGGCTATCTTTTGAAATGTGAAGATATTGGGGAAGGTTCAGGGATGCTGTCCCTTAAAGTTTTTCAACTAAACTGAAAAACACGTAAGTGCAAGCTGTATCTAGTGGTGTAAGGACTTTCCCTAACTCCAACAAAGACTCCTTTTCCTTCCGAAATATTTTCAAACTGGAAATCAATTTTAGGCTATCTTTGATGACGTTAATGAAAACAGAGAAGGTCTGGAGCTCTCTGGAAATTTTTTTGATGCCAATGTTTCAAAAACGCAATTATAGGCTATCTTTGGTGGCCTAAGCAGAAAGCCAAATATTTCCAAAAATGTTGGGAATCAGATGGCTCTCCCGTCTCCCCTTCAAACTTTTTGAAAATGACGTCCTACCAACGCTACTTTAGGCGTTGTTTGACGGACTACGTTATGAGAGAGAGTTCAGAGGGGAGTTTCCCACCCGAAATCTTTTTCAAAAACTGCTGCTCACTCATTTTAAGCTCTTCATCACTGAGAAAAAAAAAAAAAAGGTTTTACAGGCTTCCCTGAGAAATTTTTAAAAACAAAATTTGGAGCCAACTGTGATGACGTTAGGTGATTTTGTGCACATTTGTCCCTACCTTAGAATTTTTCTGAAATTGAAGCTTCAAAATCACAACTTTAAGCTAATTTTGGAGACATTGGATGAGATTGGGATTTTAAAGTTCGAAATTGATGTCCAAAATACACATTTTAGACTCTTTAATGATCGCGTTGCAGGAAGGGTCAGGGCTTGACCATTGAGAAGTGAAAATGGAGGGAGTGAAGCTTTCGTTCGTGAATCGAAGAACCCAAGGCACGTGATAGATTTTAAAGCAAAACATTGGAAGAAATGAGGTTTCTTTCACTTGTTTCACGCAAAAACGTGCCAACCATTCGCCGTTGTCAAACCACGTGATTTGGAGTCTGTGGGTCAGCTTTTGCTAAGCCAATGAATGGACCTTGCTTTTCTCCATTTACGAATTCCTGCTCCAAGGGCTTGACATCATTTTACTAATTAAATACCTTATATTAAACAGGGGTCTGTCCAGGATTTTTCACAGGGTCCGTTTTTTGTGAAAAATCAAATAATTTTGTGAAAAATGAATTAATTTTGTGAAAAATCAAATATTTTTGCAAAAAAAAAAAAAAATTATTTTTTTTTTTGTTTAAAACGAAATTTTACAATTTAGAGATGGCACAAACTGCATCAATTAAACTTAAAGTTGAGTCTTTTACTCTTCTATGTCGAAAAAAATCATTCTGGAGTGTTTATCTGATATTTGGCGGGGGTGGGGGGGGCATCGCTCTCTCAAGTATCAATATTTATCTAAAATTCTACATTATGTTAAATTATACTAGAAATATTTCTGTACAGTATTTAAAATAACTGTAAACAAAAAAATAAATAAATAAATAAAATAAAATTCAGAATAGGGTTCAGCATTTAACTTTTTTACCCAAGACACTCTTAAAAAGCACAGAACTTCGTTTAAAACTTATAAATTCCGTGATTTTAACAAAAAATAAAAAGATATTTTAATTGTTTACCTCTTAACAAAGTGTAATAAACATCAAAAATTCGAAAAATCGGATTCCCATAAGCGGATGCAAAGAGATCGCAATTCTCAAAGTGAAGGCATCAAAAGTATAAAAACGGCTTGTAAAAGAAATATTTTTGATAAAATTATTTTAAAATTGCATTTTAGAGTCCTATGATAAACATTTCATTAATATCTGTGGACACAGTTGACGCAAAAAAAAAAAAAAATAATAATAATAATAAAAATAAATAAAATAAAATAAACCATCTATTCAGCATTTAAATTTTTGACTCATAACAGAAAAATTGAATTTTGCTTTAAAAACTTGAAATGAGAGTTCCAACAGAAATAAAGAGACTTTTCATTTATTTGCATCCTAATTAGTGATGTAAAATACCCGGGTATTTATTTTTAGGGGTAAATACCCAGGGTATATACCCCGGGTAAATACCCAAAATGGGTAAATACCCAGGTATTTATTTCAAAAAATTTATATTCAACTAAAATACTTTTCTGTATGTATTCCATTATGTATATATACAATGAACCATATACAAAACAATAAAGTTTTGCCTAAAAATTGTATTTGGATCACATATTTAAAGAATTATTGTGCGAAACAGCTTAGCAATCTAATATGATATTCACATTAAATGTGTTGGATATGTCTAATCAATGTTGATAGCCAGATGTCAGATATAAAAAGTCATTCTACAAGAAGAAAAAAGCTTAACTGGTTACAAAAAAAAGCAAACATCATTTTTTAAGGTCCCTAGTCTTTTATAACCCAATAATATGTCCCTGCATGACATCAAAATGTAACGAAGTGTCGCTCAATTTTTAATTACTATTTATTTACCTATATCTTATGCAGAAATTTCCTCCAAACTTAGTTCAATTGTTCAGGTGTATTCTGTATCACACATATATATATTACACACACACATAATATACATAAACATTTAAAATTTTTAATCTTTTATTTTAGGGTTTATGTTCAAAAAAGAATATATTCACCTTTTAATACTACCTAAATTTTTTTTGCAAAATGCGCAATTACTAGGGGATTTACCCTGCCGTCGGATAAATACCCAAGAAAATATTTACCTTCCCACCCTACAGGGGAGCAAATGCAAATGAGCAAGGCAACAGAAAAGAAAATTTCGCTTTTTTTTTTTGCTTTATTAATGTGAAAACTGGTTTCTATATTTTCCATGTTATCACTTAAATATCAGTAAAATAAATAAACACCATAGTGTCTTAATAACTTCTCAGTTTATTCTTCTAAACATCCCTCATGCTTCGCTTTTTTTTCATTTTGGATATGACTAAAATAGATTGTGATTTTGAAATCCTGAAGTTCATAATGAATTGCTAATACTTCTCCAATTATGACATTGAAAAGAAAGATTCTTTGGTTCACGATATGTTTCTTTCATGAATGCATCAAGTCTTTCAATAAAAAATATGATAAACTGTGTAATACATATGTATATATATCAGTTTTACCAATTTGTTCATATTTAGATTTTTTTTAAAAAAAATCATTCACTTTTCTGCATTTTTTTATAAAATACCCAGTTTTTGGGTATTTACCCAGGCTTGGGTAAATACCCAGGGTAAATACCCAAAAAATATGTACCTACCCGCTGGGTAGTTACCCGATCCACATCACTATGTCCTAATAAAGCGAAGTTAGCTTGGAAAAAGAACAAAATATGATTCTCATATGGGATGTTAAAAGATTGCATTTTTCAAAATGTAGACATCTAAAGAAAAAAAAAAACGGTAATTAAAAGCGTTTATTTAAAGTTAATCATCCTTGTTAGCATCGAAAAATCAAAACTCATATAATTTTCTCCCAAAATAACAATTAAACATCGCACCGCACCGCAAAAACGCAAATATTGACAAGCTGGTAAAATGATAAGAATATTTTCTAATCAAATCATTATAAAGGTTCAACGCCAAGGACGCTAAGTGGCGATAATTTTGAAGTTGGTAACCCTATTTGAAGAGATCATATTTTTTCCCCACCCTTACTATCTATCCCTTTGCAGTTCTAAGTTCATTTCGCAGATATATATTATTATTGTTTATTAAATCATGAGCGGGGAGAAAAGTGCTTACCAATGCCTTTTCAGAAAAGTTTACTACAACACCGCTGCTAATTGCTGCTAATTAGCTGTGATAAAACAAACAACCATTATATTTATTTGGCAGTAGCAATTACTTATCACTTGCAGGAGCATCGCAAGAGTGCCGTGCCGATTTTTTTTTTTTTTTCAAAATTAGCCGCCGATTTTTTATTTTTTTTTCAAAATTAGCCGGTTTAGTATAAGCTGATCCCTCTAATTTGACTTCAAAATAGGCTCCAAAAATTATCGGTTTACACACAGAACTATGGTTTATACACTGAAATATGCGTTATTTTGCTTTTGCTCTTTCAATAAACAATTTGTGAAAGATCCGATCTTGTTTATCATAATTTTGTGAAGGGTCCGTTTTGTTTGTTTGGGATTTTGTGAAAGGTCCGTTTTGGTTGATCGGATTTTTGTGAAGGGTCCGTTAACGGACCCAAATATCCTCTGGCCAGACCCCTGTTAAAATGAATAACTAAGTGCGAAACTCATAGTTTAAGGAAATTTGTTGATAGAAAACAGTAATACGAGCAATTATTATTTGAGTTCTAAAAAAGTGTTTTTATAAAATGAACCTAAAATTCACTGCCTCAATGAAAATTTTGTAATCAATGACCAATAAAAGCAATTGTTAAAACAGATAATGACGTCCCGAAAATGAGCAAGAAATCGTTCATCATTGAGACCTCTCTTTCACTACTTTTGTTGTCACATTCCATTAAAAAAAAGTTTTTTTTTCTCCTTTTTTTTAATTCCGTGGTTTCCAAGGAATTTTCTTAAAATCAAGTGGCAGCTTCATCATGTTATGAAATTTATTGTTCATCCACAATAGTTAACCTTAACAGTAAAAAAAAAAAAAACTGGGTTCCTTGACTATGTAGCTTCAGACAAAGGAAGAGAAAAAAACAAACAATAGTACTGAGATGTCCACAAGAAAAACACGCCTTTTTGTATCAGAGTAATTTTATTATCATAGCTGTAACAAAACGTTACAATTCGATTTCTTTTTTTCGCTTCAGTAATGGATCAAAAGCATGATTTCCTTATTGGAGAAATGCGTTGAATTTTTCCGCATCAAAACTGAATTTGCCGCCCTCTTAAAACTGCTGCCCGGGGCCGACCGCTCCCTCCCCAGCTACGCCACTGAGTATATAGTACTATGGGGTTCAAATTGGCGCCTTTTGGTTGTTTTCTTGCTTCTTTTCGACCACTCAGTCAGGACCTGCTTGTGGCACCAAAATGACAAGGCTGACTGCCAATTTTTGTGACATGTCACGAAATGTTGGCTGTGTGTTGGTATCTTCAAAAGAAAGAAAAAAGGCTGCTTCTTTGCAGAAGAGGAGTAGATCTGATTTTTGTCATTTAGCAGTGATTGCTAGAAATCAATTTTAACAACCCCTGATTGAAAAATTTATCTGACAGTCAATTAGCCGATGAGAAATCTAAACTGTTAATCTAATCACAAACTTTTCCTTTAATGGGAATATCCTACATATTATGTTGAAGACCACGTCTAAGAAGTGCTTCTGTTCTGATGGGCAGTAGTATAAAAAAGCAATTATTTTATGTAATTTGTACATCAGGTCCTGATTAATGTACATAGTCTAGAAGGTTGGTGCGTCACAAAATAGGGTTAATTTCTTTTTTTCCTCATTTTTAGAAACTACTTTGAAAATATACATAATTTGTTGCGGGAAAGGCGTCTGAATTTTACCCTGGTCGGTCCCTGATTCATATAATCTTCAACCATGAACTTAGACAGTTTCTAATATTCCCAAGTTCATCTTAAAACACCTATCTTTATTTATACAGTAACCCCTCGTTATATCGCGCTTTTCGGGGGACAAAGAAAAAGAGCGATATATCCGAAAGCGCGATATAACGGAAGTCTTCAAAAATAGTTATAAATCCAATACACAAGTAAATTAGCATTCGTTCTTTTTGACATGATTTTCTAATGGTTTCGATGTAGTTCACGAATGTACTATCACACCTATTAAAATTTAAACAAGATTGAAATTTAAGTAAATTTTCAGTGTCAGAAAGTTGAAAACATGAAATGGCGAATAAAGACGATCTTTCTGAGCTGCCTCGAGACAAGAGTGAGCATTCCAATACCCTCTTATTCAAAATAGACTTTCTAATCCGTTTGACTTGCTGTAGAAAGGATGTGAAAAGTAAAAGTAACCACATTGTTTACAAAAAACTCTTTTGCCCGTCTGGATCGTTCTTCCTTTCGTAATATTTCTTAATGCTTTAATGTTTCGGGAGACAGAAGAAAAGAGCGATATATCCGAATGAGCAATATAACGAGGCGCGATATAACGAGGGGCTACTGTATATTTTTATAGAGCAATTGTTTCAGTTTTATTTAAGAAAATATATGAGAGATTAATAACATACCAGACATGTCTATCAAGAACACCTTTCATTTGTGTCAGAGTAGCTCAATATTCCACAGTAGTCTTTCTTTTTCCAGCAAGTTCGATGGCCGAGAACACCAACCATACTCTTTGAACGAAATTAAAACTCACCAATTGGTCCGATTAATTCATGAACATCCATTGTTTTCTCTTAAGGCACCTTGAAGAAAAATATTGACTTCAGAAAAGTTAAGTGAAGTATAAGTCTCAAATTAAACGATGATTTTTAAAACACTAAACAGATGATAAATTCACTCATGACTGAACAAAATGTTTTACCCCGAAAAGCTAGCTCAAGTTCTGTTCAAGAATATGACGATTTAAAAGCTCTTACAATTAAATTGTACAAGGAAACACACTTCACAACATAAATATAAACAAAACTGCCAACAGAAAGGAGGGTCACCGAACCAAAGAAGAAGTAGCATTGGCGGGATTTTCGTCCAATCGAATTCTTAGAAAACACCGCGCAAAAGCCTGCAGATTGAGGGAGACCATGATACGCATTTCTTTTAAGATTTTTTTTTTTTTTAAGCTTCTTTCAATGTGTTCTTGCACCAGCAGAACGTTGAGCAACTTTCATGTGCTCTCGAATTTCAGGGATGATCAATAAATCCAGGACATTATTCTTTATCTACTTCTTTTTCTCCCATAAACAATGGAGGCTTAGACAAGAAAAGTCCCTAAATTTAAATGTTGTGCTGTTAAAGTATTGCCCATTTTATGCTGTTTTTAATCCTTCAAGCAGTCACACAGAAGAGACATTTTTCTGAACGTAATGTTTTATCCAATCATGAAAAGAGCAAATCCAATACAGTTGGACGTTTCATGTTGACATATCCTGAAGTGTTGGCGTTCCTAGAGTCCCCTCTATGAAAACGTAGTTAGGTGTTCCTAAATAAAAATGTACATGAAAAAAATTATTGGGCAGCTATCATGGCACCAAAACCTAATCAGCAGTACTTTCATCTAGGGTCCCTCTGTGTACCAGTTTTTCCATGTGAATCGTTGTTCTTTTAAAATAACAAAATAGCTCCTGTTCTCGTTCAAAGGCGTTTAAATTAACACTAATAGTTATTTAAGTATATATTGAAAGAGGCTTTAAAAATTATTAAATCTGAAAAAAAATTGGATTTTGAAAATTTTACTCATTTTTAGGTAGTAAAAAAACAATAAAAAGAATGAAAAACGTTCATTCATTAAAAGGAAATGCTCCTTGGAGGGAAAAAAAAAGAATCCGAAATGAGTACGAAGCGCCCTCTCGCAAGAATTAGGTCGCTTTCCTCCTTTCTTCGGTGGTGTATGAGTAAGAGGATCTCTGTAGAAGCTAGTTGCGTTTGACTCCGGGTTGTTTGTTAACGTGTTGAGTCTCCCCTGCGCCGTATTGACAAATGAATCATTAATTAGAGGCCCTCGATCGAGCTGGATGTGGATGCCGATGGAAAAAGGAAACGCAGTGACACGAATCCGGAGTCGCCCCACTTCGCGCTCGCACTAGCAGGAAAAAAATCGATAAAAGTAGGTTTCCGAGCCCAACGTTGTTAAAATAAAGGCAACCTCATTATGCGAATGAGATTAATGGGATTAAAAATAAAATTATATTGCGCATGCGTACGCTATTCTATAATTTTTTAGTAGTTTCTCAAGATGGACGCCCGGGATATCGGGTCTAGTTCACATGGATGGTGGGTGCCCCCGAATTCGGGGGCTGAAGGGGCCCAGCCGGACAATGCGAAGACGCGCCAGGCGACGCGGTACGGGGTGAGGCTATTCCGCGAGTACTGCGAGCAACACGGCGTGGAAGCCATCAACGCGCTCGGGCCCCGCGACATCGCGAAGATGCTCAAGGGATTCTATGGGCAGGCACGCACCAAAGATGGCCAGCGGTTTAGCGTCAATTCCCTCATCGCGATCCGGTACGCCATCAGTCGATATTATCGCTCCCCCATGGTGCACAGGAAGGTGGATATCGTTAAGGACGTGGCCTTCAACGATGCCAACGAGACCTTTAGGGCTGTCCTCAAGGACTTGGAAAGAGAGGCGAGGGGCAGCCCCGCATGTCACAGAGAACTACAGATGGTCGACATGGATGACAGGAGGAAGCTGAGGCACTACTTCGAGCACGCGATCGGGACCCCCCGAGGTCTGCTCCAGAAGGTCTGGTACGACCTCATGCTCAGGGTCGGCAGGCGAGGCCGAGAGAGCCAGAGACTGCTCAACAGAAACTCCTTCCGCATCGCCAAGACCCCCGACGGCAGGCAGTACATATACCAGGTCAGTACATTCCTCCCATGATCTGCAAACATACCCCACCCCCCTCCATGTGTTTGTAAACAAAACCTCTGCCTGAGAAAAAAAAATTTCACCAGCCCCCAAATTACAGGTGGAAGTCACTTACACCCAGATGGTGCCCAATTTTTTCGAATTCGAAATCAAATAAACAATCTGGTAATTCTTTTGACATGTTTTATGATGCCGGAGTATCATCCCCAAACGCTCACTATTCTCTTAGTATCCCCTGATGCTTCTTCTTAATCACTTTCAAACAAGGTTTCTAATGTAAACAATGGCAGTATTATGCCATTGAATGGAGATAATTCTTTTCCATCCACTTTATCATGAGTCCAGGTCGATTTCGCTGGCAAATATTCAACAGCACCCTCATTCTTTGTATGCATGTCCTCCCCCCCCCCCCCCTGCCTCTGTTTGTAAACATAACCTCTGGCTAGGGATTTTTGTTCTTGATTAGCCCCAAAGTTGTGAGTTGGGGACTACCAAGCTGTTGGGGCAGTGTTAGCTTTTTTGGTGTCGAAATTTAGTCCATCTCTTCATGTACGTAATTTTTGATAGGTACTTGCATGCCGTCTCCAAATATTTCCATATTTTCTCAATGTGCCCTAAAGGCTGCTTTGTTTACCTACATGAATTGTTATCAAACAAGGTTTGTCACGCAAAAGCAATGCAGCATGATGGACATCATGTCTAACCAAGAATTTTTTTTCTTTATCAGCTCCAAATTATGGATTGGGGACATTAGCACCCGAATCTGGTATTGAATAAGCAATCGAGTAGTTCTTGTGCATAAT
This sequence comes from Uloborus diversus, assembly GCF_026930045.1. NCBI lineage: Eukaryota > Metazoa > Arthropoda > Arachnida > Araneae > Uloboridae > Uloborus > Uloborus diversus. The sequence continues at coordinate 220,285,649 of NC_072732.1, forward strand.
TTTTGATGCTAGCTTGTCGTCCCCAAATGTTCTCTGAAATTTTCTCAGTATGCCTTAATGCTTCTTTGTTTACTTCCATGAATCATCTCGAACAGTACTTGAAAAATAAAATGTGTGTCAGGATATTTTATCATCCACCACATCACAAGACCACGTCTGTTTTGCTCTATAATAAACCAGGTTCACATATAAAAAAAAAACTTTTACTCAGCTCAGCCTTGTAATAGTTGTGGAGCCCTAATTGGCAACCTGACCCAAATGCGTCAACCATGTTATTTCCTCAACTAACGTATGTGGACAAATTTCATTCCACAGAAATTCTGAATTCACATTTTTACCTCCCCCCGGGTCCACCAAATAATGTCTGGCAGATATTGATTTGATATGAAACAATAATTGGAGCAAGCAAAACAAACTATAAAGGAGATGAATAATGTTTTTACATGTAGCCAATCGCCAGTCTCCAAGTCTCTCCCCAATCTCACTCTGTGTGTTGGTAAACATTAACATCTAACTGGGGATTTTTTTTAATACCTTTATCATCCCAAAATTAGATGTCTGGTTGGTAGGAAACACTAATCACCCAGATAGTGATTAGTGTTTCCAAATCTGGTATCAGATAAACAGTACTGGTATATCTTCCCCAAATGTACTCATACTTTCTCGATATACCTTAATGCATGAAATACACCGCCAGCTCAGTCAATTCCAGCCTAGGACTGCTTTTTCGTGCTTATTCGCACTCATCAGCCCGGCATAGGAGTGACTGAGCTGGAGGTGGAAAACCTCTTAAAGAAGCCGAGAGTGCCAAACAAACTGGTAGCTAATACAGAATTAGCACTGACCAGACGAGTGACCGAAACAATGGTTCGATTCAACTCGAATACTGAAGGCAAGTATATTCAGTAAGTTATTACCCTGTAGCCAGGGCTAAGGCAGAAATACATGAAATACACCGCCAGCTCAGTCAGTTCCAGCCGAGGACTGCAGTTTCGTGCTTATTAGCACTCATCAGCCCTGGATAGTACCCTGCACTTACTGCATTTCTGGTAACAACAAGGTGCGTTCTGGTGGTTTGGTCAACAATCGGCTAGATTTGTAATGTAAACAGAACAGCATAATGTGTCTCAGCAGGGATGTGTCAGGATGGGTCATAGGGGGGCTAAAAAATTTCTAACGCTAAAAATGTACTGAACTGCTTGAATTTAAATTTTAAAATCCAACGATGGACCTTAAAGGATCATGATCCGAGATGATAGGATTATTCCTCAATTTTAGTTTCGTTTAAGAGCCCTGAAAAAAATTTCCCATTTACAAGATTTTTGTTTTGTGACTCAAAAGCTTTCAAGGTTTATATATCTTCCCCAAATGTACTCATACTTTCTCGATATACCTTAATGCATGAAATACACCGCCCAAGGTTTATATATCTTCCCCAAATGTACTCATACTTTCTCGATATACCTTAATGCATGAAATACACCGCCAGCTCAGTCAATTCCAGCCTAGGACTGCTTTTTCGTGCTTATTCGCACTCATCAGCCCGGCATAGGAGTGACTGAGCTGGAGGTGGAAAACCTCTCGAAATAGAAAGGAGAATTTAGAAAGGAGTGATAAGCTTTTTTAAGTGAATGAAATTTTTGAAAAATTAAAACATTTATCGTTTGCACTAGCTATGCTAATTAGGGTATTGAAATTGAGAAGAAATAGCTTTAAAAACAATTTATTGCCATTTTTTCCTTACATGTAAACAAGTAAAATTCTTGTTTTTCTTTTAATGGGAGAGATTCAAAATTTTCCTAATTTGATTGACAAACAATTTTTATGTTCTTTAATCATACTCAAAATGTTTTATGTGGCCTCCTCCTGATGCCTGCATGAGATCACAACTGTTCTCAATAACTTCACTGATACACATTGTAGCATGTTCGCAGTTACAGAAGCAATTGCTACAGTATTTTGCAGTAAGTTACCGCTCCTAAGCAAGGGCTGACTGAGAACTACATACAATATACCATAGAGCAAGGTTATCACATCCAGAGGCTGCAGTTTCGTTCTTGTTAGAACTCCTCAGTGTGGATTAGTGAATAACCGAGCTGGAGGCAGATGTCATCTCATTGAAGCTGAGAGTGCCAACAAACTGATAGATTTTTTGAGCAATCAGGATTGCTTATTGTTCTCACTTGACTGTTTTGATGTTCCTATGATTTTATTTTCCCACCGCCACCCTCCGCACCATCACCGTCGACGGGCTCCTCATGATGCTGCTCCTATAGCGAAAGCCGTCTCCAGGTTGCATCCATGTCCTACACACACGCGCATACATACACAACTACTCATACACACGCACACATACACACACACACACACGCATACACATAACTACCCACACATTCATACCTGCACACAGACACAAACACATATGCCTACACACACATGCACATAACCCCCCCCCCCCCCCCAACACACACATTCATATACACAACTACCCACACACTTATGCCAGCACACAGACACAAACACACATGCCTACACACACACATACCCCCTACACACAAACACCTCACACACAAACACACACGCCTACATACATACACTCGTGATTGCGAAAAACATAATTTGAATTCAAGATGTCAAAATTCAAATTAATTTTTTTTTTTTGCAAAAACAGAGCGAGTGTCCATGGCATGGTGCGGTTCAACTCGTAAATTGAAGGCAAAGCATCGGTATTTAGCAGTAAGTTACCGCTCCTAAGCCAGGGCTAAGGCAGAACTACATGCAATACAGTAAAACCTGTCTACAACGATACTGTTCGAACCTAAAAAAGTTTTCGTAATAGACAGGTTATCGTTATAGACAGTTTGATTATTGATGCTGACATTTTGCTGGAGCCAAAAAAATATATATTGTTATAGACAGGTTATCGTTATACCTAGACAGTATCGTTATACACAGGTTTGACTGTATGCCAGACAGCCAGGTTATCTGGAGACTGCAGTTTCATTCTTATTACAACGTATCAGTCTTCAATGAGATGACACTTGACTAAAGCTCAGTTATTCACTAATCTGGACTGCTGAATTCTAATAAGAATGAAACTGTAGTCTCTGGATGTGATAACTAGGTTGTCTGGTAAATTGCATGTAGTTCTGGCTAAGGGGCGGTAACTTACTGCTAAATATCCAAGCTTTACCTTAAATTCACAAGTCGAAAAGCACCATGCTGCACACACTTGCTGGTCAGATAAATCTACCAGTTTGTAGGCATGCTCAGCTTCAATAAAATGACATGTATCTCCAGCTCGGTTTTTAACTATTCCAGACAAAAGCAAAACTACGGTATCTGCTCAGTGGTTGGGGGAGTTGAATACGGAAGTAATTGGCGGAAAGCTGGAGAAATTATTTTAATCTATGCCGTATGGGTCTGATATGATCATACTAAGTTTTCCCTCTTCTACTAAGTGAGCTTTAGCCATTACGCCCAAATTAATGACAAAAAAACACCTCTTTTTTCATAAGTATAACAATATCTCTAAAACACCACTTACAGTTGCCATATATACAAGCAGATTACTGGTAGAGGCTAAAATTCAGAACAAAATGAGTACCTACAATGTATATCTTTGTTAAATACTAAGCGCACAACATAATTTCAAAGTTTGGCTCAAATCACTAATTAAGCGCATCAAACCAGAACGCACTTTTCTTATGCCCACTGGCTCTCCCCAACACCCCGTTTTAAGAAACCGAAACACTAAAAAACACATGGCGGTTTCCTACCTACAGATGCAGCTACATAATCATCATGTTGACATACTAGATGTTGCTGAAAACAATTTATTTCAGTACAATGTAACAAGGAAATGAAAAAGGATGCAATCTTTGTATAGAACTCATTTTATTTCTTAAAAGGAAGTGCAAAAATACTTATAAGTTGCAGAATTATCCAGGGAAAATGACTGAAAACTATTATATTAAATTTTGTAGTAAGTTACCGCCCTAAGCCAGGGCTTTCGCTGGGGGACATGGTACTATATGAGGGTTGGCAAAAACCAGGTTTTTTTTCAAAAAAAGCCCATGGAACCAAGGTTTTTTATGTTTTTTTAAATAAAACCAAAAAAAAAAACCCAACTAAAGCTGGGTTTTTTAAAAGAAATGTGGGTTTTTGTCTTTTTTTAAGGGAAAATGTGGGGTACTTGTAGCATATTGTAGCGTAAGTAGATGGACCAAGTGCAAATATTGTCTTGGGGTAAAAAAAGCTGAAAAACTAGTTAAAATTCAAAGTTTTCTGAAGAAAAGTATAAAAGACGACAAAATCCAAGAATGGGGAAGTTTCAAATTTTTTAACTTCCATGATTACCAACAGTTAAGGCAAAGTTATTTCTCGAGTGATAAAATCTATTGTTCGTTTGTTCGCTTTTAATTACTAATTTTTTTTTTTTTTTTTTGCATTTTGCTTTGTTGTATTTTATTTTATTATGCAAAACTACTGTAGAACCTCAAGTAGTTTAAATCCCCTTTTTACTGAATTCCAGCTTAATCAAGACTTTTCTTTGAATTTTATGTTGCCCGTTTTTCGATTCCTGTGTACAGAATAAGAAATATTAAACTTTTTCATAAGATAATGAAAATACTGTATATTCTATTCTGTTTTCTGTCCGACTGTTTGTAAAACCTGTTAATTTCTAAAAAATATACCTTGTTTATTCGAAATTTGTGACGTGTTGGTTTGCAGAAAATAATTTAAGCCTTAGCTGGAGTAGGTACAATCTACAAATATTGAGAAAATCAGACGTGACAGGACTTAGTCAAGATAATTTGAGTTATTTTTTGACCAGTTAAAGAAAAAAGTTGAATATGTTTATTTAAAATCTTTGAATTTTTTTTTAAAATTCCATTAAGAGTTATATAAGAAATGCTATTAAAGTTCAAAATTCATTTTTATGTCCATTGTCTGTGGTGAAGAACAAATAAAAAAGGGTTTTAAATTGTAAAAGTATTTAAATTAATTTTTTTAAAACAATTCTCAAAAAATTTTAAAAATCCAAAAACTGGGTAAAAGAATGGGTTTTTGTAAATGGGTTTTTTCAAACAAACTCATTGGGTCCAATCCGGCCAACCCTGTACTATAGGGCTCAATTAGTGATTACATGAGTGAACTAAAGTAAACTCCCGATTATCGGCGATCGAATTATGGCTGCAGTTCGGATTATCTTCGGGTCTTTTCACAATTTTTTAACTTATGATTGTGCTGTTGTTTGCTTTTAGGTTTTACACATATTTTTAAAATTCAATGTTAGTTGATGCAATGTGACAATGTTTTTAGTTGTAAATGTATGCGAGAATATTATTGATATTTTTTAGCTATTGTGTACAGTAAGTATAATTTTTTAACCATTATTTGGATTAACCGTGGTTTTCGCTCATCCACGGTTACCATGCCACCCTATTCCGCGGATAATCGGGAGTTTATTGTATTTGAAAAAAACATGACTGACTTGTGCTTGATTTGCGATAAATTATATACAGTATAACTTCGATTTAATAATACCCGATTTAACAATTTCCTCAATTTAATGTTACATTTGACTACATTGAATGTATATGTTCCTTGATTCCACTATATCCTTGATTTATCAATAAACTTTTCCAGTTCCTTGACAATCGTTAAATTGTACGAAAGGTGTTTTGATCGAAGTAAAAGAACGTGGAATTCAAGAATTTGTTGAAAGCAGCCGTCAAATACAATTATGTTAAATTAAGCCAGAAAATTAGTTTTGTTTTCTATTACTATCCCACTCACTGTTAAACTTTCACATGTTTTCGATAGCCATACTCAGCATATCATTTTAGGTGACCCACGCGTATTCTATATTTGTAACTTTTTACACCTAATATATTTATCTATTGAACATAAAAAAGTATTTTTTTAAATCTACAATATTGCCCTTTGTACTTCAAGTTATTGTAATTTCACTTATTTTCTGTAATCATATGTCTAGTACTTTTCTAGTTACTCTTAACTGTGTGTAAATTTGTTCAATATTTCATTTAGCACTCACTGATAAAATGGAAAGGTTATGTGTTCATATTTTGAATGCAACATTCAAAAATAGCTTACTTGCAATGAAAATTATAATCAAAAATCAACACAAAGTTTTTAAAAATACTCGAATATCGTTTCTGGGCCATTCTATGTGACGAAATGGGACATTTGGAGTAGTTTTGACAGTATATTTTGTTTTATAAATACAAATAAAACTAAATAAAGAATAAATACCTTTGTGCTGAAAAATTAAAATGTCAGTAATCCAACGTTATTAAGCACAAAACTTGCAAATGATTGCAGACACGTGTTTCGGTGTTACAAGGAACACCTTTTTCAATGCAAAAAAGTGTGAGCTTTTGGATGAAAAGTCATCCGAGAAAAGCCTCGGATGACTTTTCATCCAAAAGCTCACACTTTTTTGCATTGAAAAAGGTGTTCCTTGTAACACCGAAACACGTGTCTGCAATCATTTGCAAGTTTTGTGCTTAATAACGTTGGATTACTGACATTTTAACAAATAAAACTAGTTGGATTTTTTTTTTTTTTGGTAGCAACAGAGAGTAAGGGTTTGTCATAAGGATTACGTAGAACATTAACAGTTATCGTTTTTTAAATAGAATGATTGAAGCAATAAAATGCCTGTGGCGGAAGAAGACTCGTATGTGTCCTGTTCCGTAACGGGCATTTTATTGCATGTGGTTAATTATTTTCTTCAAACTGACTAACTTTTGATGTTCTACACAGTTCTTACAGCAAATCGTTATTGTTGCTATCAAAAATAAAATTTCTAGCTTGCATTATTCGTATTTATAAAACAAAATATACTGTCAAAAACTACTCAAAATTTCCCGTTCCGTCACATGGAATAGCCCTTCACTAAAAAATTCGTATTCGATTCCTGTATTGACATAGTCACAGGTCGTACATTGACGATAAATGGGTTCTTAAGCCACAGTTATCTTGGATGCTTTCTCTACTGTTCATTTGAAAAATACTTTTTAAAGCTTCATGCAAACCTTATTTTTATCGATTTTTAAGTGACTAATTTGAATTGAAAATCAACAAATTTTGCAGAATTCCTTGAGGAATCTTCATGGCAGTCTTGCATAATATAGGCGAACGGCGTTCACAGAAAATTTTTGGCTCTGCAGAAATTTTTTTTCAAACTGCTAACGTTGATTTAAAAAAAAAAAAAAATTTGAGGGAATTTTTAAGAAAATCCCATAGTTTATTTCTGTTAAAGCCTTTCTCCAAAAGCCTTTTGAAGCACATGTGTAAAAGAAACAATAGTTTTGGCAGTTTTCCTCAGTTGGTGAAAAATTAGCAAAATATATGTTATTGTAAAAAAAAATTAAATGATTTAAAGCATTTTTTTTTGTCTCTTTTATATTTGAATATAAATTTAATTTTTTATTCAAGGGTGAGTTAGGCAAAATAATTATTTTCAGAAAAATTTCCAGCTAGGATTTGTGTTCGCAGAAAGCTTTTCATTTTATCTAAGTCTGCTTCATGGAACACTCGGGTTCCTCGAAAACAATTAAAAAAACTCTGGTGTAGGCGATTGCCATTTTTACTTTGAACTCTTGATGCCATTTGTACTTTGAACAATACAATATATATCTATTTTTTAATTTAATACTAATCTTTTGTCTTGTGCATTTCTTTAAAACATTGAATTTGTGACATTTTCTGCTCCAATTTCCTAAACTGCATCTCATACAGTACCATTTCTCACAGCAAAACATTCAATAAAAAGAATATTAGTTACTAGTGGTACCCGCACGGCTTTGCCCGTAATAGAAAAATTAAAAGGTCTTGGTTCGCCTGTATTTACAAATAATGTATGGTGAATTTTCTCGCCAATTGGCTTGTGCCCATGTTACGGTTCCACGTTATGATAATTTCGTAATTTACTCTTCCATCTTATGATATTTTTGTTCTTAAAATTGAAATAGAAAAAGAACCACATCGAATTTTCGAAAAATCGCTTCGAGGTGCACACCCCCATGCTACAAACTAACCCTGTGCCAAATTTCATGAAAATTGGCCGAACGGTCTAGAGGTTGAGGAACTCATTTACCAGGCTTAGCAACAGTTTTAATTTTCAGAACACAAAACAATGCATTTATAGTGAGTGATAAACTTCTTTCTAAAAAAAATTACTGGAAGATTTTCGGAAGTTTTTTATTTGGATTTGATAGAAAAAGAATTTTTCTTACAGAAAACTCAAAAAATAAGTAAATTTTAATATTTACAAAAATTTTATAGCACTTTTAGTTGTACGGGGTAAAATGGGTATAGCCAACATTTTCGAGTTAAAGACGTTGAATGCATGAAGATTAAAAAACTTAAATTATCTTTGCAAGACAAATGTTAGATATTATTCATCTTTTAAACTAAAAGTATGTTTTTAAAAAGTTTTACAAATAATTACTCTATATTTATTTGTTTTATTTTAATTACTTTGACTTACGCCAATTAGTACTTAAAGGTATTACATTTTTCGATTTTTATCGATATAGTTCATGATTACTGTACGTTAGTAATTTACTGTAAGTTTATTATGTATATGGTTCATTGCTACATATTAGAAAACATAGTAAGTATTGATAGCTAATACGCTGTCTTTTTAATTTCCTTTTAAAACTACCAACCTCCCATGCTCAGAACATAGTCTAAGTACATCCTCACACACAATCACAACAGAATCCTTATGTCTCATAGCAAAGTTGTACTGAATAACTAAATCCTCCTGCTATACCTTTTGATTCAAAGTCATTTTTTAGCACTGGTAAGGAAATGAAAAATTTACAAAAAAAAAAAAAGTAAGAGTCCAAACAAAGGTGGGAGAAGTTTTAATTACAGAGCAGGTGGCAGCAAGATTGTACACAAACAGGCAAGAGACAAACAAAAGCAGAAAAAATAAATAAATACACGTAAATTAAATAAATTAAAAAGGCATTAACAATAATTGATAAAATAACTAATGAAGTAGGAGTGAAAATTAGTGGTTCTCCTAGTTGTTCATCCCAGCAATTGGCGACAGGGTCGTTGTTAAACTTGTTGAATTCAAAGGTTCAATCACTGAAATCTCAGCTGAAGGTGAATATACTGAGAAGTTTGCTACAAAATCATCTGCCAAATTATCCTATGTGTTCCCCACGAGAGACAACATTGATGTTGTGCAGGTATCACAAAGTTGTAAAAATACTGCCTCAGCCAAAACGCGAATCTTTGCCAATGCGTCTTTTGTTCATAAATTTGGTTCTGTAAACATTTTTTGTGATTGTTTTGGATTAAAGTTTTTATCCTCCAATGCAATTATACTCAATTAAAAAACAATTTCTCCATTAGTTAGTGTAGTTCAACTTTAAACAGCATATACCCATTTTACCCCAAAGCACGGGGTAAAATGAGTATACACAGGGGTAAAATAGGTATACCCCTTTACACTAAATTTAAAGTAAAAAGTTAACACAAACAATGTCCAAATTAGACCTAAGATACACAATGTATAGAATATTGAACAAAAACACAATTATATTTCATGATATTTCTGCTATGGGTCACTGAAATCAAAAATGCTGTTTTTTATACCCATTTTAGCCCGGGTGACCCTAGTTTTTTTTATGCAGTTATTGCTTTTGGCGCTGTGGAGTGCAGGCCCTGATTCATTTTGAATCATCCTGTCAATATTTTCATACCCGATGAGAGGCCTTGTAAGTTTGTCAGAAACTAGGAGCCATGCCTTGGCAGGCCCGGTGACACTGATACAAAAAAAAAAGAAGGAAGGGGGGAGGGAGGTACTCTGAATATGCAAAAATGTTAAGATAAAGTTCAATTTACTTTTTTGATATGTAATGATGTGGCACTTAAAATAGAGTTAATTGTTTTCCAGTAAGCAGTTTTGATTTTTTCTCTCCCCTCCCCTTTTTTTTTTCTTTTTTTCTTTGCAAATATTTTTCACAATTGAGGCATTGAGAAGCAAAGGGATGTAAGTGGACATTTCAAGTTTTGAGTAAAACGCGTATAAAGATAACTAGGTAGGCTTTTATTGAATTTTTTTCTTATATCATGCTTTACAGCAGCACCTACCAAGGCTACTAGTACCATCTCTTGCCCCAGACAGAAGAGAGGTTCGCCTACCATGTGTACTGGCTGTCTCCAGATTTTTAATTTTGCCACTTACATCCCTTTGCTTCTCACTACCACAATGGCGTTGTTTCCGTCAGTCAAAAGTAGTACTTTTAGATTGTAATTAAGTTAAATTGATAGAATTAGCAAAATAATAATAATAATATGGACCCAGAAAATTCTTTCATTTTCCCAACGGTTATGTTTTAATTCATTTTTTAAACTGTTCGATTTTCAAACAATGCTTGGTCTTGATGACGTCGCAAATGATGCTCTTTGACGCTTCTTTGTACCGCGTTTCCACGTTATGATAATCTGAATTATAATTGTGCTCTATGCTTGCTATCAACCATTTCGTTGCCAATACATGTGAGTAAAGATGCCAATTAAATATTTTGCTCTGTGAGTGTCATTTCATCATTTGCGATGTCATCGGCAAGAAATGTAAACAATAAAAGGGCACCGATTTCAGTAATTTTTAAAAAGTATTAAGCTTAAACAAATTATTTAAAAAATAGTTAGATCCTATGTTTTTAAGTATGCTTTTTCAGAAAAAAATGCTTTTAAAATTTTGGAAGCGATCCCATCGTACTTCATGAATCTCGTCTTTCTCGCACCAGGTGGACGACGAAGAGGCCGGCATCATCGTGGAGATTCCCGGCGATCCCCTGTGCCCGGTCAAGACCCTGAAGATGTACCTGGGGCGCCTGAACCCTGCCTGCCGTGCCCTCTTCCAGCGGCCCAAGGAGCACGTGTACGAGCAGGACACATGCTGGTACGTCAACTCCCCAGTGGGCAAGAACATGCTGGCCACCATGATGTCCACCATCTCCAAGTGCGCTCGCCTGTCCCGCATCTACACCAATGTGCGCATCAGGGCCACCACCTACTCGCCGGCAGACGGGAAAGGGTGCATCCCCTGCACGGACACCGTACCCCCGGCGGAGCAGGTACCCCTTCTCGTTCCTATGTACCAACACGATTGCCGACATTTTTTGAGCAATCACGATTGCTTATTGTTCTCACTTGACTGTTTTGATGTCCTATCATTTTATTTTCCCACCGCCACCCTCTGCAGCATCACCGTCGACCGGGTTCTCACGATGCTGCTCCTGTAGCGAAGCCGTCTCCAGGTTGCATCCATGTCCTACACACATGCGCATACATACACAACTACATGCACACACACACAAACACATACACACATATACCTACACACATACACACAACTACTCACATATTCATGCCTGCACAAAGACACAAGCACATATGCCTACACACACATACACGTACCCCCCTCCCTCATGCACACATTCATATACATAACTACCCACACACTTATGCCAGCACACAGACACAAACACACATGCCTACATACACACACTCGTGATTGCGAAAAACATAATTTAAATTCAAGAGGTTAAAGTTCAAATAATTTTCATTTTATCCTGTGATGAAACTATCAGGATATCAATGTCGTTATACTAATGAATCAATTATTTCAGAAAGGGCATAAGTCCAATGGATTCCTGTAGGAGTTACGCCATGGGTGCAAGACCTTCCGTCTCAAGACGGATTTCCGTCTTGACAAAATTTCCGAGACGGAGGTCGAGACGGAAAAATTCAATGACGAAAAGAAATTCGATGACTTTCTTTTAGTTTTTAATGAAAAATTGAGTGTTTGAAAAATATGCTTTAATATTACTGGACCGTTCCATAACCACGAATTTACATCGACATTCTCTCGGTTTTCTGCCATGGGCTCGTTTTGTTTGCAACGTGCTTTTGGAGGAGTGGCTTTTCGACTCGCGCCGTTTCACTTTTTTTTAGGTGTAGCTCTGTTATTTCCAACTCACTGCATTGACCAAGGAGTTGCTGGTTGGAAACACCGATGGGCAACCGTTCCTGCATTTTTGACAAAGACTTGAGGAAACACTAAATTCTGTCATTGAATCTAATACAGAAAGGAAAGAAGAAAAATAACGGAGCACGAGTTTGCGAAAAAACGCTGCTCTTGCAAAGAGGGTAATCTGTTCCCAAATTAAAACGTTGGTTTTAAAACGTTGATATCTTGGACAATCTAAGGCGGGGTGGGGGGTTACTCACGGGTTACAGTATAAAATATCGAAAAACTGAATTGAAAATATTTTTGAAGCTAGGAGTGGTTCGATATTTCTCCTCTGCAAACCCTTAAAAATTTAAGTCAAAAAGTTTTAGGCTGTCTTTAATGATGTAAAAGCGGGGAAGGGGAGGTTTTGAAAAAAAATCGAAGACTGGAGACTTAAAAACACTAATTTAGGCAATCTTTGGTGAATTTATGAGAGATGGTTTTGGTGTTTTAACATGAAAATGTTTTGTAGCTGATGTATTAAAAACTATTCGAGGCTATACGTAAATGACTTAAGTTAAAGGGCATTTGAGACCCTCTTCCGAAAAGTGTTTGTAATTGAAGTCTTAAAACTTTCATGCTGTCTTTGGCAATGTTAAGAGGGAGGGAGGGTGCTCTCTTTAGGCGAAATTCCGAAATTGGAGTCTTAAAAGCGCAACTTAAGACCATCTTGGGGTTCGGGGTTCTCCTTTCCCAAAAAATATTCAAAGCTGAAGTACTCAGCTTTAGGTAATCTTTGGAAGACTTAAGAAGAGGGAATTCGAAGGCTTTCTCTCAATATGTTTTAGAATTTAAATTCTTAAATCTTCGGTGATGAAAAGGGGGAAACCGTAAATTTAAGTAAAATTTAGTGAACTTAGAGGAAAGAGTTCGGGGGGGGGGGGGGGTCTCTCTCCCCGGAAGTATTGAAATGCTATTTTAGCTATTTTTGAGTGAGTTAAGAGTTAGGGAATTCGGGGGTCTTTCTCGAAACGTTTTCGAAATTGAAGTCTTAAAACTTTGGGTTGTCATTGGCGATGTGTGAAAGGGAGTTGCTCTCTCAATAGAAAAATTAACCTTAAACAAAAACTTACACTGCATTTAGTAAACACAATGAGAGGAGGGGGGTATTCCGCACCCTCAGCCCGAAATATTTTCGTTTCTGAAATTTTTAGAGCTTTGTTTTGGGTTATCTTTGACTGACTTAAGGGGGAAGGATGTAGGAAGATTCTTTAAAAAAGTTTCCAAAATTAAAGTATTAAAATTTTTAGGCGGTCATAAGTCATGTTTATAGGTAAGAGGGGTACTATTCCTACAAAACAATTTAGAAACTGAAGCCTTAAAAATTGAAATTTAGGACATTTGTGGTGAACTCAGAGGAAGGGGTTCGGGAGTTCTCTTCCGAAAATTCTTTGATGCTGAAATATTTAAAGCTCCACTTTTAGACTATATTTGAGTGCCTTAAGAGGGATGTGATTCGGGAACCCTGCCTGGGGTTAGGATTCGGTTCCCCTATTTCTTTTTTTAATTAATGAATGTTGGAAAGGGTACCTTGTTTAAAAAATATATCTACTTCACTGAAGCGATTTTTTATTGCTAATTCTATTTTATAAAAGAATTCTTTTTCAAATGAAGACTGTGTGGGGGAATGGTGACAGTTCATTATCATTAGTCGGCTTTACCCTTCCCCCAAATTCCTTCTTTTCTAGTTTGTTAGCGCTACCTTGAGTAGACTTTCCGATCAGAACTGATTTATGTTGCAAAGGTGTAAATCTTATGTCCTAAGCGATTTTATTGCTACAATAAAAATGCTTACGATCGGCAAAAAACTAATGGTGGGGTGCTGCAAACGCTTTTACCCCTTACATTATCCAACATCGTCTAAAATTGCGTTTTTGAAACTTCAATTTCGAAATGTTACCGAAGGTGGGTTCCTGAACTTCATCCCTTCAATAGTGCATTCAAAAAGCGTACAAACGTTATGAAATTTAAATTACAATTTGTTTTTAAATCTTCAATTTCAGGAAAAGTCCATAGCGTCCCCCCCCCTTTTCTCTAATATTTTTTGAAGGTTGCCCAATATTGTGATTTTGGGACTATCAGTTTGAAATAATTGATGTAAGAGTCCCTGAACCCCTCCTTTCCCTGAACTTTACCAAAATGGCCTACCATAGCTTTTTTTGGACTTCAATTTGAAAAAATTTATGGGGGAGACCCCCAGACCCCCCTCCCCCCTTTTATTGCCGGATTTTAGACTTTTTGGAATTGTGATGTCAAATCACTTAAATATTACAATTTTAAGGCTTAAAATTTAAATCAAACAGATTCCAAAACTGGTATTGTTAAAATCTACAACATTTATACATACAAATTTTTCCTTAAGCCCGCATGTGGGTGGGGGGGGGGGGGCTGAAAATATTTTCCGTCTTGAACACATCACCAAACTTGCACCCATGAGTTACGCCCTTTCTGAAATAATCGATTCAAATATCAGTGTTTGCTGATTCATACTGCTGCATATTCATCAGGGTTTAAGCTAAACTAAAAATTACTTTAGTGTAAATTCTAAAATTGAGGTTACATGTTGTTATATCTCTCCAAAGGGCCTTAGTGTGCTTCATCTCCAGTTGAAAACAAAATTCAACTGAATGGTACATTTTTAAATAAATAAATACAGCAACTTTTTTTTATTATGTGTAAAATAAAAATCTTGGATTATGCATGCCACTAAGGAAACACATGTTTGGTTTTTAAGACGTTGCAAGTCCCATCCTCCCAATAATGTACTTATTGGAGGGACATAATGTCCATTAAGATTATAGGTATTGATAGACCTTAATGCTAATTTAAACAACTTAGATTTTAAAAAGATTACATTGACTATTGATGTGATTGCTTCCCCTCTTGGATCATGCAGTTTTTTTTTTTTTTTTTTAATTTTTTATTTCGGCAAAAATGCAAAAATGCCTTGATTTATTTTCATTATTGAAATAATATTTTCTCATTTTGCAAAAAATGCGACCATAGCAGAATCCCTGATGTTCATCCAGAAAAAGCACTGGGAATTTTTTTTTCCCTGAATAAATAAACCTGTAGAATTAAATTCAAGCTACTGTGAAACCTGCCTACGACAATACTGTGTATAATGAAAAACCTGCCTATAACGATATTTTCTTTGGTCCCAGTAAAATTCAGCATAAAAAAATCAAGCTGTCTATAACAATAACCTGCCAATAGCAATTTTTTTCAGATCCCAACAGTATTGTTGTAGGCAGGGTTTACTGTGTATATGATTAATTATTCCACCTCAAGACACCTCTATCATTCTAGTATTGTATAGGGCTGCAAAAATTTGAGTCAGACTATTTTTGGGGTTAAGGAGTCTGAGTCTGTAATTTTTCCCCTTTATGTGCGTTTCTGCCATGGCTGCAGAGTCATGGAGTCGAAGTCAAACTTATTTAGTAAAAGAGTCATAGTTGAAGGCTATGTAATTGTAAGAGTCTGAGTCGTCCATCCTCCCTCCGACATCCCAACCCTGGCATTGAAAGAGACTTTCTTGATACTTTCTAGACGGCTTTAATGTTCCTTCCTA
This sequence comes from Uloborus diversus, assembly GCF_026930045.1. Classification (NCBI taxonomy): domain Eukaryota; kingdom Metazoa; phylum Arthropoda; class Arachnida; order Araneae; family Uloboridae; genus Uloborus; species Uloborus diversus. Next base: position 220,301,290 of record NC_072732.1, read on the forward strand.
ACCTCCAATCACATCATTAGTTGCACCTATAAATTATAACAGAGCATTTTATGGGATGTTAGAAATTTGTTCTAGCAATCGCAAAAAATATGTAATTATTTGTTCTGTATTTTGTACATTTTCATGCTCTAGTGGTCAAATTTAACAGATCACCTTAAGACTTTCTTTAATTTCTATTTGATATGTAATAGCTTATTAAAAAATATTGAAAGTTTGTTTTTTGCAATAATATAAGTTGTTTTACATAAACTCACTGTGATTTATCATTTCAAGGGTAAATTTTATTTTTCCATTTAATCAATATTGACCACCTTTCCAGCTAGGATTATAGTGCTTCTTCTGTATACTGTTATATTGATTAGCTTTTTCTCCCACTCTTTTTTGTACATTCAAGCAAAAATGGCCCTGCTTACAAAATTTATTTGACAAATTACTGCAATTCATTAGAATTTCAAATTATCTCAATGTGTACAACCAATTATGCAATAGAAGAAAGATTATGCACACCTGGCCATCTGATGTGCATTTTATAAAACATGGTGTAATATAGATTATTTCACCCATAAAATGTTAATTAAAATATATTATGTGTGCATCAGAATGGTTTCAACATACATGATTGTAAATGCAAGTTATGCTGCATAATAATATATGTTTATTACAATGGAAGAAAAATGATTACATTTCTGTTGAGTAATAAGCAGTAAAAAAAAAAAGTCACATTAAAGCATAAAATTTGCAAAATTATTGTGCAACATGTGCTTCAGTTGCATGAACATGTGTTGTTAACTACTGTTTTAGCTTGTAACTTTTCCTGAATTGAAAAATGCAAGAGAGGAGGGGGAGAGCCTTATTGTTTTATTTTTCTTATCAATGTGACTGATTTAAAATTTAAATATTTATTTATTTATTTATCACTATTGTTTTAAAGAGTAGAGTATAACTTTAAAACTTAAAAAACTCAAAAAAAAAAAAAAAATCCCCATTCTATATTTTAAAATGTTTGTGATCAGTGTTAGATTATTATTATTCTAAGTAGAGAGGGGAAACTGTGAGGCAAAAAAAAAAGATTTAGGAAATAGGGGGGGGGGGGGAGACTAGGTTTTTTTTTTTTTCCTGATGGGTTTTATTTTAACTTTGCAAAAATTAAAAACTTTAAAAATGAAATATTCTAATAAAATTTTTTAAATATTTACATTCTGATGCAAATTTCTTTAATTATTTTTTGTATGTTCATTGTTCAGTATCCCAAATGAAAACATTTATTTTGGAAATGTAAGCTACATCATAATTTAGTTTTTTATGTGTTACTTGCAATTTTTCACTCTAAAACTGAAAATATGTGGAATTTCATCAATAATATAATTAGTAAAAATGTTTAAAGTGAAATTTTAATATGTGTCCATATTTTAAAAATAAAATTTGAAGTATATACTCCAATAGTTCTCTAAAAATTTATAAGTATTACAGAGAGTCCCCCCCCCCTCATTTAATATAAAGCTTCTTCAGCTTAGCTCCTTAGACGCGTTTATACAAAAACTTCCTCGATCTTTTAATAGTTTTGCATTCAAAATAATAATTGAATCAAACAAGTTAAATTAAGTTGAGATTAATTTTTTTTAACTGTGATTAAATTTATTCCAAAGTAGAATCAAAATTCATTGAATCATTCAATCATGCTGGATGATTCTGAAAAAAAGAAGGTGAGACTTATGTAAACCTTTTTGTTCAAGCAACTATTGGATGAACTATGATTTTTTTTTTTGTTAGGCTAGGGTTTTTTTTTTTTTTTTCTGTAAGCAAAGTAAACTACAGGCAGTTATAAAACAATGAATTATAATGATTCCTATGGTTAACAATTTTTGTAAAAGATATATAACCATTAACTTCCTTTTTCCTTGAAAGATTCTTTTTTTTTTAAATATATATTTTCCACCACTGCCTCAAAATGTCTGAAAATTTTACATCTCTTAGGCACTACATTAATGACTGGGATACATTTCCAAGGGTCAAAAGGAAAAATATAGATACCCTTCAAGAAAACCAATTATGATATTAAAATTTTCATCAAACAAAAACAAAACACATGCAGGATAGCAGAATGCAACATAATTTCTGTACCATTAGGCAGCGAAAAGTCTTTTGACAAAAACAATTTGATCACAAACTAAAACTTTGCTTGTGGGTTTAGAAATCTGGTCTTCAAAATGTAATACAGTGGAACTCCGATCTGCATATTCCATTTGACTAGTGATAAAAGATGCCTCAAACAGGAAAATGTAAAATCATGGGTAGGGTATGATAAATCTATGCATATTGTTTAAAAATTGACCCTAATTTAATGAACTAGTGGAATAAATCTGCAAGGTTATTTGATTTTGTTCTTTTGCACAATTTCATTTATTGCTCGTTGTGTGCTAGCATTTTTTAAATCTTTGCATATGTTCGTTTGCATTGTCTAATAAAAATTGTTTTATAGTTCTTATGCTTTGACAATAAATACAATAAGGTGGAACAGAAAGAATGCCAAGACCTCTTCAAACAGCTAAAAAATAAATGAATCTTTGAAACAAGACCAGAAAAAAAATGTATGTGAATCATGTAAACATGATTCAGATCTGTTGTGAAAAAATCTATTACGCGAATTCTCTGAAAAATGGCAACAGAAAATCTGGAATATTTTTTACATTACCGGTATCGCAATTTATGCAGACCAGCAGAAAAAAACTTGAGAAGCAGGATAATGTATGAAATGGACGATGTGAAATTGAGGTTCCACTGTATTTTGTTAAATCATGGTTGAAAAACACATATTTTTTACAAAGTTATAGTAATCAACTCAGCATTTTATAATTAATACAGTAGAACCCCTATTTTATACATTCTTATCGTATCTCATTATGGTTGTTATCATTGGTCCGATACAAAAAGTAAAATCTGGGTTCCATTGTACACTTGTCTGTGCAATCTCTACAGAGACTGACTTTTTTTGATGGTTTTTCATCTCTTGCAGATGGAGACCACGGAATCGAAACCCAGGGAACCCGTGCAGAACCAGTCTGAGAAGAAGCCCGAGAAACCGGCTCCTCCCCAAAACTCCCACATCATCAAGCAGCTGAATGCACCCATCGTGCAGGCCTGCCTCTCGGTCGCAGTGCCCAACTCGACAAACCCCTCCAACTCGGTCATCGGCAGGGTCTTTCCGGTCTCGCTCTCGGGCATGCAGAAGACAGAGTTGCTCAACGGACAGACGCTCACCATAAAGCCCCAAGAAAAGGTTTGTTATCTCTCCAACCTCATTGTTGCCTTGCAAAGTGTGCTTTTTAGAGATCAAACCTGTCAGTGGAGTAAGTTATTGGGCTTTCAGTAAATGTGGAAGAACAATGAATCAGAATTGGCATGTCACAGGGGAAATTCAGTGAATTTAAAAATTTTCCTTAAGGCTTGGCAAGTATTGGGAAAATTTTATTTATTTTTTTTTTCACCCAAAACTTGCCAATCACTAATAATTTCAAAGATGAAAGATTATTGTAAAACCAAAAAAGAAAAAAACCCCTCCATTTGCAACTTAAATTGCAAAAGCTTATCTCGCTTTTACTCAAGTCTGGTCTGAAAATTTTCTTCCAAAACTGAATGCAAAAACCACCCAAAATCACTTGTGCTCCAAAGCAAAAATTTCCAATACAGCTTGAATTCCGGACACATTTTGAGGGTGAAATTTTATACTTTCTGGTTTTCTTTTTGTCCTTTATTAGTTTACTGCTGAGTTGCTAATCCTGTGAATTTTGGGAGAAATGCTTTTTATCCTTTTCTTCTGCTCTTCAAGGAGTGAAATTTGTTCTACCCTTCCCATATTTTATACACATTCCTGCAAGTGGAACTACAATGCAGCTACACGTTCTTTTCTAATTATCACTTGTACTGTCTGACCATCGTTGAGAAAAGCCACCGCCGAAATGTCTGCGCCTGTCTACTGCTATAGCAACGAGGCGCATCTCATTTTTCCAAGGGAAGCTTAATGTTGGAAAAACCCGTTCGACTGCACAAAGGCGAGCAGAAATGGTGAAATGGCGCCAAAAAGTTTTCCTGCTAACCCTTGCAAAAAATGAACGAAGTCCATCTGTTTGGCAGTAGACGGGCTCAGACTTGATGGTGGGAGCTTTTCTCATTAAAGCCAGACAGTATAAGCTGCTGCATTCTAATGCTCTGAACCCCCCCCCCCCTTTTGCAATTGTTTTAAGATGACATTTATTATAATGAATGTTTTGAAGTTCGAAGAAGGACCAGATCTTTAGTATGTTATATCGCATAGCTATACAGCTGTGGAAAATATATTTAATATTATTAAGAATGTATTTCTAATTCTTTGATTAGCCTGAGAACAAAATGCGACGCTGTACACTTTTTATGATATCTTAAATGCTTCAATTTCTCAAGATTTATATTTTATTTCAATAGTCTAAATTAGCTTGTATGAGATAGCACAGAGCTGTAGAGAAACATTATAATGCAGGGGAAATAAGGATTCGAACACAAATGCAGAGCAACATGGAAAAAAACTTAACGCAAAAGAAAAAATTCGACTCTTGCCTGAAAAGTCAGCAGAAGGTAGATTTTTTTTTTTTAATTTTGTTGAAGTAATTATGATCATTATGTCTATCACATTCGCAAAAATTACTTGCTGTTTTATTCAACATGCATTTTTAATTTTATGTAAATCTAATTGAGAGAGCATGGGATTATGACATCAGTATTTTTTGTTTTGTTTAACTGTTGCGTTCTTTACCTTGTCATAGTAATGAATGTTGATGAAAAGTTCTTTTAATTTTTAAATTATTCAAAAATATTGAGTTCTATGTAAGTGAAATGCCACTATGAGACTAGCATGCGGTAGCTAAAACATCAAGATTAATATAAATATGCCAGTTTTAAATGTAACAATCTATTTTCACACAGTCGCTAAGTCAAGAAATGCAACACAAAGATATCTAGAGCAAATACAAAACTTTAAAAAAGTCTTCTAGGTCCATGTGCACCCATGTAGGAGGGCGAGTGGAAGATCAAGCCCCCCTTAGAAATTAGAACTTCCTTGCTCTAAGTAGTTTTTTCTTTGCAATAATGTAAAAACATTTCTTCTCCAGCCATTAATCAATAAGCTATTAAAATTTTCAAATTTTAATAACTCTAATATATACTGAAATTGGTTTCCACGGGGAAAATATCCTTCTAAACCATATGGAAAATATCTGAGCCCCCCTTTAAAATGTTGTATATGAGCGCTCATGTCTGGATCTGGTTATGTGCAAAAGTTAATGTTCTTTTTTATTCATTTTTATATTTTTTTGTGAACCATATGATGTAATGTGACGCTGTTAAAACCAAAGAAAACCAGAGACTTTTTCAATTGTTTCCATTTCATTGATCATTTTGAGTAGATTATTTGCATTTAATCAAATTCCCAAATTTCTCGATTTCTTCTGTGCAGCAGGAATCTCAATCCAGGCAGTGCGACTGGTGCAAAAAGGAGCTGAGCACTGGGAGCATGGTGCTCAAGTCAAGCGAGGCGGGAAAGGAGTACTGTTCCACAGAGTGCCTGGGCAAGTGGCTGGCTTCCGAGCACAAGCAATCGGAGAACGGCCCCGTAGACGGAACGACTCCCGACTCTCCCTCCAACCCCAAGATCCAGAAGCTGCTCACCCTCTGCTCTTCGGCCAACCTTCTAATTCCGTTCCCATCCATATGCAAAGATTTGACACGTGAGTCGCCAAATGTTTTGTTTATTTCGGTTTCTTTATTTACCAAGGAACCTCACTACCAAATTCGTGATTTTTTTTTTAAACCAAAAAAGTTGGACTTTTAAAATTTAAATTGTATTTTTTTATTAAAATCAGATTTTTTTATATTTTTTTTACTTTAAAAATTTGTAGTTTTTAGTTACTTTACATTATAAAAAGTTACTGATCTAGGAGTCTTAATAAGTCAGTATTTAAAGTTTCGCCAACAGTGCAGCATTGCTAGTAACAAGGCCAATAAGATGCTTGGGTTTATCAATAGATCTATTTCAAACAAATCTAAAGAAGTTCTTCTGCCCTTATATAGAAGTTTGGTAAGACCTCATTTGGAGTATGCTGTTCAGTTTTGGTCTCCTTATCTTAAGAAAGATATTAATGTATTGGAAAGGGTTCAAAGGCGAGCTACAAGGCTAATAAATGGACTTTCTCACTTAGACTATGATTCCAGGCTTAGAAGGCTAAAAATGTACAGTCTTGAGCAAAGAAGAGACCGAGGGGACATGATTCAGTTGTTTAAATTTATTAAAATGAAAGATGTTACGGGGCTGAAGTTTAGCACTGAAAACAGGACAAGGGGTCATTGTTTTAAGCTATTTAAATCTCAGACTAACATGGATGTTAGGAAAAATTATTATTTTAGCAGGATAGTGGAACCTTGGAACAGTTTACCGGAAGAGGTGGTAATGAGCAAGGGAGTAGATAGTTTTAAGAGGGCCATTGATCTTCACTGGGGATTGTAAATTGACTAGGACCAGTCTAGCTGGGCCCAGAGCCTGTTGCTGGTCGTCACTTTTGTATTTGTATTTGTATAATATATTTCATACAATAGATGAATCCATTCAGCTTACTTTTTAAACTAAGATAAGTTCTCTAACTATTCAATACATTTTTAAAGATTTATAAATACAGTAAAACTCCTCTAATGCGGACACCAACGGGACAAATTTTTTTGTCCTTAATAGAGGGGTGTCCGCAGGACAGGGGTTTAATAATGTTATTTGCCTTTGAATCGGGGAATTAAAAATTGTCCGCATAAGAGGGGTGTCCGTTAGGAGGGGTTTTACTGTATATTATAATACTTAGATAAGTGATTTTGTTTTATGCTTTGCTTAAAAATAAGGTTTCCATCATCATGTATGTTGTAGCACAAAAGAATATGTTGAGCAATTACTTTTCTTAACTATATTAGTGGTGGTGTTTAAGAAAAACTGCAAATTTTTATTTGTTCTGTACTGAATTGAACTGTAATTTTGGAGTAAAAGCAATATTGCAAGAGTGAAAATCTGTTTCACACGCAGAACGAGGGATCTATGTAGTTTTGCCTGTTCAAGTTAAGATTGTATAAATTTAGAGCAACATATTCTAAAAATGCGAAATTAAATTATAAAAATAAAACAAACTGATTTTGATTAATGGTTTTTTTTTAACAAAATCACTTGAGTTAAATCAAGCTGATTTAAATCAACGAACCCTGCTCACAACTAATGCAACAATGAAAAAAATAATAAATTAAGTAGCAATCGAAAGAGCATTATTGAGACTTTCTTTTGGCACAAAAGTATTTGCCCTCATGCTGCTGTTACCCATCTGCCAAAATTTAAAGAAAAGCCCCAAATTGAAATTGAAGGTGCCACTGGATTTCACCTTCTGCATCAAACGGGACCTCAGTGTGAAAGATGCCTTCCTTTGTTCATTGAAACTCAAAGCTACATTTGGCAACTTTTCTGAAGAAAAAAAATTGCAAACTTTAAGATCTCATACTCTAATAATGGAGACATGAAAGAAAATAATTTATAGATACAGAAGCATATTTTAGTATGCTCTTTTAATTAGTACTAGTTTGAAACATTTTCATAATTGCTCTATCATATGGTTTCCCAGTTAGACCTTTTCCTGGGTTTCTAGTTGAACAGTTCACAGGTCACAGTTTTTCAAGGTTCTTTTTTTTACCAAGGAATTCCGATTTGAAATACTTCTGAATAATTTGCCATAATTTGTTAATAGATATCAAATGGCCTTTATTAAAAATTTAATTCAATGCTTTGAATAATGTACAGTTGGCTCTCTGTTTAACGACACTCTATTTAACGACTTTCTCTATTTAAGGATGGCATCGTAATTTTTATCGTAACATTTTTCGTAAAATGATTCAATGGTAAACACTTGCCACATCAAATTCAAAAATCGACAAACGAATTGAAGGTTAGAAAAAACATTTTAATTAAGAACTGTTAGTTGAAACGTATATACAGTGCACATAATTTATACCGAAAATTGGGAACATAAGTCCCATCAAAAGGGGTGACTTTCGTCACATCGAATTTCTACATTCATCGAAAGGTGATTCAGTGGCGACCGAACTCTTGATTCGAGTTCATGCTAGGAAGCGTTGAATGGCTGTTGCCATTCTAAATCAAATAATTTTCCACACACTCCCCACCATGAACTCTTTCAAGAGTTCATCAAAATCTCAATTTCAAATAACGTATTAATTACAAAATCGTAATTTCAAAATTTCAAATACACAAAATATTAAATCAACAAATCAAATATATGCATGGATCCAAAACATTTTCAAATTAATTTCAAACATTAAGTATAATCCTAAAAAATGTTAGTGAAATATACTAAATATTAAGTATCAAATTTAAAGGTTAGTGCAAAATTTCAATATAAATAAATGCTCAATTTAAATTATTAGAGTTCAAATTTCAAAAGTTCAAAGTTCCAAGGGATACAAGTGTTGTATCGTTCTCCGCAAAAGTCCAGAAGCAGTTTTAACTTCGTATGAGCGTACGTTATTATCCCGTCCGAGAAACGCTCTTTCAATTTTTCCGAGTTTCCAAAGCAGTTTGTTTTTGGAATCCTCTTCGATGAGCACTACATCTCCTATCTTAAGTGCCGGTTGTTTGTTTGGATTATTCAAAGAGTGAACAGTTCTGAGGTCAAGTAAATATTGCTGCTTCCATTTTATCCATAATTGCCGGAGAAGAAGAGATTGATATTTTTTCCGTTTCAAAAGTGAAGATCTTTTCGATTCATTTTCTACTATTTCAGCGAAATTGATAGGATATTGAGGTTCTCGTCCAAAATTTAGGAAGTGCATTGGTGTCAAAGGCAAAGGTTCACTATTATCATTATAGACGTAAGTTAGCGGTCGCAAGTTGAGGACGGTTTCTATTTCTGTAAGCAATGTAGACATTTCTTCAAAATTTAAAAAAGCTTTCCCTACAATTTTCCGCAGGCAATCTTTTACGGATTTCACAAGTCGCTCGTAAAAACCTCCCCACCAAGCCGCCCTTTCAATTATATTTTTCCAAACTATTCTTTCTTTAGTTAGAAATTGCGAAAGTAATTTGTCAGAAATAATTTTTGATAAATCTTCTATTTCTTTTTTCGCCCTTTTAAAGGTTTTCGCGTTATCCGAATATATTACCTTACAGTTTCCTCTTCTAGCTAAAAATCTTCGAAGTGCCAATACGAAGGAATCTGTTGTCATATCGCTAACGAGTTCAGGGTGAATTGATCTAGTAATCGCACAGGTAAACAAAACTATATAGGATTTTCGAACCTCTTTAAAAATTTTCACATAAATTAGTCCCGCAAAAGCTAATCCGCAAACTGAGAATGGAGGCGTGGTGTTACTTCTGTCAAACGGCAACGGAGCTGTAATTTGATTAGCAGCCTTCGAAAGATATTTTTGGCAGATTAGACACTTTTTGATTACACTCTTGACTAATTGCCGTTCCTTTGGAATCCAGAAACGTTGCCGAATTCGCGCTAAAGTACAAGCTGTTCCACCGTGCATCACTTTCTTATGTTCTCTTCTCGCGATTAAAAATGTCAGCCAGGACCGTTTTGGAAGAATAAGAGGATGTTTTTCTTCTGTAGATAATTCAGCAAATTCTAATCTTCCTCCTAGTCTGATAATTTCATTTTCATCCATGAATGGCAAAAAGTTAAACAAATCAGAGTCTTTTTGAATCGGATCTCCATTCTTCAAGGATTCGTAATCTTCTTTAAAAAAGATCTTCTGTTCTAATCTTATCAAATGATTCTCAGCTTCTATTAATTCTTCAGCGGTCAATGTGTTTTCTATATTAGAAATCTTTCTAAATTTCATGATCGACTTCTTCACCCAAGCTGTAATCCTTACCAACTTCTCCATATTACTAAATTTAGTAATGTTGATTGCATTTTCCTTTTCTTCAACAAGACATTCACATTGAGAAATGTCCTTCGATTTCTTTCTGTATTCTAATTCTTCTGTATTTATTGCTTCATCATTTTCTGACTTCGGCCAGTATTCTGGAGAATTCTTTAGCCACTGCGGTCCTGTCAGCCAGGTTGGATCTTCTAGCAGTTTAGAAACTTTTGCTCCCCTCGACAAGGTATCTGAGGGGTTGACTTTTCCGGGGCAAAAAAACCAGTCTGAAGGTGCTGTGAATTTGCGAATTTCTTCAACCCGATTCTTGACAAAAGGTTTGAATTTTTCAGGAATTCCTTTTATCCAAAAAATTGTTATCTTCGAGTCAGACCAGAAATAGCACGGAATGTCACGTTTCAAGGATTTCAAAATATTAAAACTTAATTTTGCTGACAATACTGCAGCCATGAGCTCCAGCCAAGGCAATGTAAGAGATTTTATCGGAGCAACTCTATTTTTAGAAGCTACAAAGGCCGTTCGAACGTCTTCATTTCGAGATAAAACACGCATGTAGGCAACTGTTCCAAATGCTTTCATACTTGCGTCACAAAAGAAATGAAGTTCAAGAGTCTTGATATAAATATTTAAGTTTTCGGAAAAATAATGGCGTGGGATTGAAATTTCCGTCAGTTGAGGAACTTCTTCGCACCAGCTTCTCCATAACGAACTTAGATCTTCGGGTAATCTGTCATCCCAATCAATACGTAACGCCCAAATCTGTTGCATCAAACATTTAATTCTCACTGTAAAAGGACCTAAAATTCCGATAGGATCAAAGATCCGTCCTAAGACCTGGAGCACGTATCGTTTAGTGTCAGTTCTTCTTGAAACAAATTTGACTAGATCTCCAACATCAAAATAAAGAATGTCCTTTAAGTTGTCCCATGCCATACCTAAGACTTTGCAAGTCATATTTTCTTTGAGGGGTTCGGCATAATCACTTGAAATCACTCCATGTTTTTTCCATAATTCGAGGAGGGTCTTCGAATTAGTGCGCCATTTGTGTAGTGACAAACTAGCATCTTCGAAAATTGCTATGGACTCTAATGTATGAGATAATGCTTCATCTACAGATGCATGACTACCGATGATGTCATCGACATAAATATTATCATTTAAAAATTTTGTAGTCACTGGATATTTTTCAGTATACTGTTTCAGATGATATTTCAAAGTTCCTGCCAATAAAAACGGACTGCTACTAATCCCGAATAGAACGCGCGTAAATTTATAAACCTGGGGTGCAATAGAGTCGTCCGAGGGGTCATCCGTAAAGAAAAAACGAGTAACATCTCTATCTTCTTCGTTGAGTGAAATTTGCAAAAATGCTTGTTTCATGTCCGTGGTATAAGCAATGGGGTGAAAGCGAAATCTCAATAAAATATCAAATATTTCAGAATATAAATTTGGACCTATATGAAGACAGTCATTTAAAGATAAACAATTAGAATCATGAGAGGAGGCATCGAAAACTATACGCAATTTACTCGTCTCACGATCTTTCCTAATTATTTCTCGGTGGGGCAAGTAAAATTTAACTTCGTCTTCCTCATCTGGGTTGATTACTGGTTCAATAATTTTTTGCCGTAAATAATCTTCTATCACATATTTGTATTCAAAATACAACTCAGGGTTTCTATAAAATCTTTTTCTAAGTCTAGAAAATCTCTCTTCAGCTATCTTCCTATTATCTTTTAAATCCCGCTTTTCTAACTTCCAGGGTAATCCCACTGTATATCTTTTGTTTTCATATTTGATCTGAGACTCGAATTGTCTCATGATTTCATTTTCTGTTGGGTCAGCATCTTGTTTCGAATCAATAAGACCTGAAGTTTCTAAGTCCCAAAATTTCTGAATTTGTTCTGAAATCGCGCTATTTTCTACGACTACATTCATCATTAAGGAAAAGTTATTTTCACTCTTTTTCCCTTGTAAACACCAACCGAAAATTGTTTCAACTGCAACTAGTGTTTTGCTCAAATGCTTAATATTTCCTGTTACAACGTTATAATAATAATCAGCACCAATTAAAATTGTAATGGGTTCTTTACTTTCTGGAAAATCCGCGAGTGTCATATTTTTTAACTGTTTCATACCCTTAAAGTCTTCAGCTTCGGGAGGGGGAATATTCGATCCTGATATTTCGTCGGTAACCAACACTTCAATTTCTATTTTTAAGTCGGGAGAGTTTCTGTTGATTAACGTAAGTTTGATGACATCGTAGTATTTTTCGATCGGGGTTTTACTTCCAAATGTGTACACTGACAATTTTTCTTTCCTTTGTACTTTGCATTTTAATTTGTTAGCTATGTTTTGCGTGGTAAAGCTACGCATCGAACCACAATCCAGTAAAACGCGTGTACCACAGTTCAAATCTAAGTTTTCATTTTTTGCTAACACGTAACTCGTTTGCAAAAGAGTCCTATTTTTATTTTCCATATGCGATACAGCAGAAATTACATTTTCCGTCCCATTGCCCATAAGAGATTCTTCATTAGATTTATCGTTAGCCAAATTGTTAAATTTATAGCAAATATTTTCATTATGTTTACCGGAACAGTATTTACAATTCCTTCCCGACAAACAATCTTTCAAACGGTGTCTTAATCCAAGGCACAAAAAGCATCTACCTTGATTCTTCAATACGTTTCTCTTTTTTTCAACACTTAAGCGACAGTTGAGAACATCGTGTTCTTTTTTGCAAAATAAACAGCTATCCATTTTCTTATCAGCGAAAGATTCATTTCCATTCTTCGCAGCAACGAAAAAACCGCTGGTGGAAATGCAAGCGCTATCTTGTCTATTAGACAAAGTTGAATTTTTATTCTTACTGTTTGATTCAAATGGCTTCGACCTACACAAATAAGTTCGTTCTCTTGTTAATATTTCTGTTTGCAAGAAATTCAAGAATTGATTTATGTCTGGAACGCAAGAGATTTTCTTATTTTGTCGATTATATTCCAATGCCAATTCATGGGGGATTATTTTCAATACTACTGCTAACAGCATTGCAGAATAGGAATTTGACTCCAATCCTAAAGCGGAAAGGCACCGAACGTTAACTTCTATTTCATTGTGAATCCGTTTTAGCTTTGGAATGTCTGTAATTTTGTAAACAGGAGATAAGTTAAGCAATTTGTTCATATGGCTGTTAATTATGACGTCTTTTTGTCCGAATCGTTCTTTTAATATTTGAAGCGCAAGAGTCATAATTTTCATCTGAAATTTCAAAACCCGCAATTGCATTAGCTGCAGGGCCACCCAAGTAACTTTTTAGGTAATTAAATTTCTCAGTTTTTGAAAGCGTTTCATTTTCATGAATCGAGACTTTGAAAGTGTTGTAAAAGGAATAAAATTGAGTGCAATCACCGTAAAACTTTTGAATGTTCAATTTTGGAAGCTTCACGTGTTTTGTTTCGTATATTAATTTCTCGCTCATGTTCGAATTTATGTTCGCTTGGCTATTATTAGAGGATTTAATTTCCTTTAATTTTCTTTGAGCGCGAAATATTGTGTTCGAAACTTTTTCAGCGTACTCATATGCTGATATCAGTTCTTTTTCGTATTCTTCTAATTCTAACAACGGTTCGATATCTTCATCAATTTTCTTTAACAGTTCTGCTTTAATATGCAATTGATTCAATAGCTCTTCTAGGGCCTCTAAATCTATTTGATCTTCTTTAATTAAACCTTCAATAGTATTCGTTATTTTCGTAACTGCTGTTCTAATAACAGTTCGGTTTTTCTTGAGCTTTTCGAAATCCATTTTGGAAAATAAAAATGTCTCTCTTACCTTTTGTTGTCTTCGCACTAGGTGCTAACCCATATGAAAATCTTCTAAATCAACAAATGTCACACGCAACGAACTAAAGTTGAATGCAAGCGTTACTTTTCGGCCGCTATGCACCATATCGTAAAATGATTCAATGGGTAAACACTTGCCACATCAAATTCAAAAATCGACAAACGAATTGAAGGTTAGAAAAAACATTTTAATTAAGAACTGTTAGTTGAAACGTATATACAGTGCACATAATTTATACCGAAAATTGGGAACATAAGTCCCATCAAAAGGGGTGACTTTCGTCACATCGAATTTCTACATTCATCGAAAGGTGATTCAGTGGCGACCGAACTCTTGATTCGAGTTCATGCTAGGAAGCGTTGAATGGCTGTTGCCATTCTAAATCAAATAATTTTCCACAGATGGCTTTTCACAGTCCCAGATGGTTCAGTATATTGTTTAAAAAAATTCTATTTAATGACGCTTTCCACTTAAGGACGTTTTTTGTGGTCCCTTGAAAGTCGTTAAACAGAAAGCCAACTGTGCCGTAGAAAATATTATTTTTTCTTCTCCAATGGTTATTATGAGTTCTCTTTCTGAAAAAGTGTGAAAATTTTATGCTTTTTCCCCTCTATTGAATTAGCAAACTCAGAATGCATGCATGTTTAGTACTTTGAGTTCCGAGTCAGTTTACTCACTGTCTACTTAACTGGAGAATTACCGGTCTAGCTGTTTTTATGCTCACTGTAGGTAGCACATTAAGTTCAGTTGGTACATTCCAAAAAAAAAGGGAATTGTTCAAGAAAAAATTTATTTAACTAAGCAAAACTTGATTGTTGTAGTATGTATGCACAAAATAGTGGTCAATGTTAAAATATATTTTATTAATAGATTTCTTTCTGATTATAAAATTTGAACCCAAATTTTTTATTACCACTGAGACAAACTTACTCTCTTTTGGTTCTAGCGGCAGTCCCGGAAGAAGAAGCAATGGAAAATGGTTGCATTGCTAAGGCAGAATCCAGAAGTTCGTCTCCACAGCTCATTGTACCAGACGAGGTAAGAAAAGAGCCTTTTATGTATTTTGTATTTGTTTTTTATCATTAACTTTGATTTAAAGAAAACAAAACAAGTATTGAACATGACTAATTACTACTTATAGAATATGGTTAATTGAATAGGCTATGATTCCTCCTATGTTCCCTTTTTTGGCTGCACTACTTTTTATTCTTAGCTGTTTTCAGTACTTTCGAATCTTTCTTTCTTTTTCAATTTTAACTTATAGTTGTAACCAAATCTTCTTCCTTTCATGCATATGATTTATTTGTTATCAGTCTTTTTTCTTAGTTCTATTGTATGATAAATAGTTATATTTAAATGCTTAACTGAGCCACAGTATAATTTAAAATAGCCTCACCACTTTTCCTCCCAAATGTATTGGGTTGCATGTCTCAATTGAGGGTTTAATATTGTGGTACCTTTTTATTGATTTGACTACATATTGGTGAGAGGGCAAAAATGTCCTAAAGAGCAATGGGGCAAACGTTACTATCTCTAAAGTTCTTTTATCGTTCCTGCATGTTCGTAAAATCTATTGCCACATTGATATGGTATAGGTTATAGCTGTATCAAGGCAGATTTATTTTCAATGTTGGCTATTATTTTTGATTTTGTTTATTGTCACCATGTTCGGTCTAAGTTACAAAAAAAATATTTACCATATAAAGCCATTTAAAAATACCATAAATTATTTTATATTTTTAAATGACATTTGAAACAAAACAAACCTTGAAACAAAAATAAAAGTTCCGTAAAAGAAGGAGAAATAATTTCCTAAATCAGTGGTGCGCAAACGTTTTCTATCGGAGGGCCGGATCTTATATTAAAATTATTTTCTCCGGCCTAAACACATATGAAATTTGAAAATTTCCTGAATAATATGGGAACAATTGATAAACAGTAATTGTTAATGTCCAATTTAGAGGCATATACAGACTACCATTTTAGGGTGAGGGTCATGCTGAAGAATGACCCCCCTCCCCCTTCTGCTTGGGTGTCAGTAAAAAGTTCCAAATTGGTCAGGAAAAAAGCACTTGATAGGACACAAACATTACAAATTATTTTCATAAGCATTGAAAAGTAGTAGTATTTCAAATATTTACTTTAAAAAAAATTCATGAATTGAAAAGACTGCTAAAATTGTTTACATTTCATTCATAAAATGTTTGAACACAGTGTTGATGGATACTATTTTCAACAGTTTAGGAGGGGAGGTCATGACCCCCATGACCCTCCCCTAGTATCCGCCACTGATCAAATTACTTTGCTTCTTTTATTAAATACATCTGTTATTCAGAAACCAATTTCTGAATATTTGGCTCTAAGTTCTAACATTAAACAAAACAATGAGTCTTATGAATAAAATTTGTGGGCTGTAAGTTGGGCACCACTGCCCTAAATAATTAAGTTAAACCAATAAAAGTTAAATATTCCGGAAAATAAAATACAAAACCATTGAAATAACGTGAAATATTCCTGTAAAATAGTTTTCCAAATCCACTTTTATGCTTCTTAAGCACGTAAAGTAATGAACTAAAAAAATATGCCACAAATAAACATTAAAAGTTCCATTAAAATGTAGAATTAGAAAAAAAAAGAAACATGATGATGATGTAAACATAATTTTTCAGTTTTTGCCAAGGTAAATGAGGCCTCAATTTAAGTGCCTGCAACAAAAAAGTACCTTTTTTTAAAAACATTTTCTAAAGGTTCCTTTGTCTTCCATAGGTGTATTCTGAGGCCGTACTGGATTCAGACACAGAAAGCTCTGTGTCGCCACGAGCAGAAGAATACACAGAGAAGTCCACCTGTGACCAAGAGGTCATGTGTGCTCCAACGATGACCTCCCTGGCCATCTCCTGCAAACCCATACTCAAGAACCAGGCCGTTCAGACAGGTGGGTTGTTCTTTAAATAATTTTTGTGTTTGTTTTATGTGCTCCAAAACCATCATTCAAGTTTTCTCAATGAAATTTTGGTATGTCCACAAATTATCATTTTGATAACTCGGCCTCTATGCGGAAATGGAGTTTTGAATGCAGGATATTGCTGTATAAAAAGTGCAGGGTTCATTGTGTTCTAGAAAAAATCCATATTTTTTTTTCCTCCGAGAGTGCATAATGTTGTTCACTTGTGATGATCATTTTTCAAGAAAGGTTGTCAAACTAGTGGTTGGGACTTTCTTTTCTTTTGAGGCCAGGAAAAGGAAAGAAAATGAGTTATGTGTTTAACGAATGCAAAATATTGCTGTGGTAGTTTTTGGAATCTGTAACTCTCTGTCTTGAACCCAGATCACAATGGCCCCTGCAAAATATCCAATTTCTTCGAAATATCTTTTAAGCGTCAACACACTTCTGCCACAACGTTTCCACTTATTAAAGGCTCCTTGGTAGTCATATTCCATAATGTTCATCGGAGCACACATGCGAACCTGTTACATAGCACAGGTTCCATAATGTCATTCTTTGAAAGTGGTTCTTTTTCTCTTGAACAGGAGAAAATCCACGGGTGCCAACCTCAGACTGTTCAAAAGTTGGGAGATTGTTGGGATACTATTTTTTTGGCAAGTAATCTTATCAGTAGGGAACAAGTGTGTCTTGTGCATTGTTGTAACAGTTCTTATTGGTGGCTATGGTCAGTAAAACTTGCTATTTAACTTTTACAGCACTTCATTGTGAAAAGCCCCTATGACTATTTGCCCTCTTTTGCCCTGAGTCCCTTAAAGCATGACTCAGTGCGAATTGATGTAACATGGGAAGCTCAGAGCCCCGCCATTGATGCATGCCTGCTGGAAATTAGTCACAAAAAAAAAAAAAAAATGTTTCCAATGTGCCAGAAACACCATCTGAGATATTTTGAACAGCTTTACGAGAACATTTCACAAATTGAAGATTGAAAATACATTTGAGAAATTTAGTCATGAGGCAAAAGAGAAGCTATTGATTTTTTTTAGATGCTATGTTTTAATGTATTTTTTTTTTTTTTAAATTAGAAAAAGTCTAAATGTTGAAAGTACAATAAGTGCACATATTTTTCTTTGCCAAATTCTCTTTCATCTTTAGACTGAGTTTTATTACAGAATTTCCACTGTTGTAACCTTCACTGTTTTTATATGTTTCACTCTCGTAAAAAAATTTCAAAGGGTCTTAAAAACAAATGTCCCACTGTTCATACCATGTATATCACAATATTTTAATACTTATGTAGCAATATGAAGTTAAAGCACAAAATTTTGTGTCAAGAAAGAAGTGAAGCCCTTCCGTATAATCTTGTATATTGAGCAATCAAAAATATTGCTTGTTGTTCTCACTTTTTGAGATCACTTGTCATAAGGAGGCAAACAATTTTCTTTTTGATTGGTCTGGCCAAGCACATAACCTTTTTTTATTTCAAATATCTACTCGAGAAAAAATTACAAAACTTAATTTTTATCTCAAAATTCATCGGAAATTCAGCCATATTTTTTGGCATTAAAAGGTCGAACCTCTGTCAAAAGCTTAATAATTTGTAAAAACTGTCTGCTACAAGAAACTATGGTACATCTGCAATGCCATTGAAGCAAAAAAGTAAACTTGCATTTGTAATATCCTTTCACCGCAAAACCATCAAATGATTTATGATAAATCAAAACTTAACAAAATTTTGATCTGACTCTTAACTTTTGATCTTTTCTCTACATTTAAGAATGTAGAGAAAATATCTTTTAATTTTCTCTGTAGTTACATAAAGAATTTAGATAATTCAACTATGCTCTTTTTTCTTCCCATAGATATTACATTTCTTGCACATTTGTAGAAAGAAATTTTGCAACAATTAAAACCCAAAAATTCAATTACTGTAAAAAATTTTAATGAATACTGGATAGGAGATTTATTGCCAGTTTGGCATGTTCTAAGTTATGATAATTCCTCTAAAGCAGTTTAAGTAGTTGCATTAAAATGTAAAAAATCTGCCAAAAAGTAAATTAGATTATCAAAAACCATTGAAAGGTTGGGGAATTATCTTAAGGGATAATGCTCAGTGCAATTTCAAATGTTTCTGAACGATATTATAACTTCAATATAAATACATTAAAATCTATTTCGGTAGTTCAGATTTTAATGCAGCCGTGAAATTTTAGGCAGGATTTTTTAGGAGACTGCTGCTCCCTGCTTCTTTCAAACTAAACTTTGATGCGTCCACCTTGCCCTTTAGAAGTTTTAACAAAACTTCATCCCAGAAGCAAACTTAATTCAAAAGGTAGATTCACACCAGCTTGGTCTTGAAATGTCCTCCCTCTTGTTAATCGCTTATACCCGAGAATTGGTTTTCAATATAAATCTGAATGTTTTTAACATTATTTTTAAAACTAAGCATTGAAAAGCTTATTTTAAAATAACTATTTAAAAAGACTTGGATTGTGTATGCATCTAGTGTTCCAAAAAGTTAGAAAAGGTTTTTTTTTTCAACTACAAAACTTCTATCAAAAAGTCTCCTTTCATCTGAAGAGCCCTGCTTTTTTTGGTCTAGGGAAAACCCTTAAGCAATTCTGTTAGGCATCTATATTCTGGCTGGAACTCTTGATTGCAAAAACTTTTGATTTGTCGGAAATGAATTTCCTTTTTTTTATTATTATTATTATATCTCTTTCCAGACTTCAGCACCTACTTTGAGGAGAACCTGTTTGGCTGGGGCAAGGCACCCTCTTTTCCCAGGTATGTGGTCAACAGCTTCTGTTGCAGTAAAGATGAAGCAGCTGACGATTCCGATGTGGTGGAAGAGGCAGTCTTGCATGGAGACGTCTGCTTTGACGACACACAAGACACACACTCCCTCTGGGTGAGTCCATTTCTGCTGCTCACTGGTTAATTGTCAGACAAATTGTAATAATTCTATGTTAAGTGTCTCTCTTCTTACTGTATGCAACTTTTATTAGAGAGCTATTTCTTAGCCTGTCTTTTTTTACAAAGAAAACCTAAACATTTTAAAAGAAAGTACAAACTTTCAATATTCAAAAAAAAAAAAAAAAAAAAAGTAAAAAATTATGCTTACAATTTTTGAAAGGGAAACAGGAATGAAACTTTACTGATCCCATGGACCACTAAAATTCATACTCTGTTGGGCCAATGGATGTTTTTGTGGTCCCATGCCGATTCGCAGCGCTCGAATATGCTACCTTGCTGTGATTTACAAAATTAAAGAAAAAGAAATAAAAGCGTTCCATGCGTGTCTGTTGAGGTAAACATAGGCAGTTTGTTATAAGTATTAATGCATTCTCGCATTCGATGTGTCTTAGATTGCTGTCATCAACAGAAATTGTTTTGTCCCTAAATGGTATACCGAGTCTTCTTAAAATTATGTTAGTTTCAGTTATTTCCCCCTAAAAATTGAATTGATTGTTGTATATAGCGAAAGTGTAAACGGAAGAAAACTATGGATTAACAAACTTAGCATTTGGCATGAAAGTAACAACGGATATACTCATCTGTTCAAAGCATTTTTTCTTTCTTTTTTTAAAATTTTTTTTTAAAGAGGATAAAGTTTTACCAGGTAAAATTTTTTATTGTTTTGTGCGAATTTGTATACGTATGCTTTTTTTTTTCTAACCTAAAGCTCAATTTGATTGCATTAGCTGAAGAATTAGGCTTTCATCTTCGCCTTACTTAAAAATAATTTAACTAACCTTATTTCACTGCAACATTTTGTTGGAATGGACTATGCAAAAAAAAATATTCTTGAAAATAAAATGAAACCTGTTCTAACGAGAAAGAACATTTAGAATTTGAACTAGCAGAAACAAAAGCTGAGAATTTTAGTCTCTAAAATAGTGCGCCAACTTTACTTTATTACTCACATTATCGGCTGAACAGTTATAACAAAAGATTGTTTAGGGCTTATAGTTCTAGTATTGTGCAAGGAGAGAACCCTTGGCGAGATTTCGCTTTTTGGTATAACCATTTTTATGATGAGTGGAGAAAAATGGTAGGAAGATGGAAGATTACAAAATTCGAAAAGTTAAAAGGAATAATAAAAGATGAATTAAAAAGAAAACTACCACCATATATCTGTGAGAATTTTATTGATGATTTATTGTATAGCATCAAGCATGACAGAATTAAATCATTAAATCTAGAAATTAGAAACTTACGGAACAGAAAAATTAAAATTTACCGATTCGGCAATTTGAGAAATAACTCGGCTACAAATGTAAAACAATTAGCACTAGCCAAATAAAACAAACACAATCTTCCTCTTTCGATAATCAATCGTATTGTCATATAATTAAATTATCTAGTATTAAATGTTATTCTTGTCAGTCTTATGACCACAATAAAAATGTACTTCCGTCAAGTATTGATAAATATTGAATTTAACATATTGGAAATGGCTGCTTCAGAATTGCGAACTACGTGATTTGCATTAATTTCTAACGTTTAGTAATGCTTCTTGATTTTTGATTTCTTTCTATGTGGGCCAAAATATCCACAGGACTCGAAAAATTAATTTTAAAAGAATAAAACCAAAAAATCATACTACAAACAAAAATTACTAGACTTATTAGCATTTGTTTTACAATTTTTAATCCGCGTGGACTGCAATGTCCCCTTTAGTTTATTGGAGTTGCAAATGGACCATTGTTGCATAACATAGCATCACGTTAGGAATGAGAACTCGGTCGAATCTCTATTTACGATATTGAGCGATATCTATCCTCATTCCAGATGTCCGTGGAGGAGTGTGATGAGGAGGGCGAGGCGGTGGAGTTCCTTCCCCCCGTAGAGATAGCCAAGTGTGAGGACGCCCTGATTGCTGAGCCCCTGGCGGCAGTGTACTCCCACCGCGGCCGCACCACCAAGCGCACCACCTGGGACGAGATAGCCCAGAGGAGCAAGCTGCAGACACTGTGGGGAGTCAAGGTCTTCAGAGGTATGCCGCAGTTAGTCAATCTTAAACGTGAATTCCGGCCACGATCTTTGCACATTGCTGGGAAAAGTGACATCCAAATTTATTTGGCCTGACAGTACAATATGTTCCATTTCTGCTTTTTAAAAGCCTTAAAACTGCAATTGAATGGCACAAATAGCAATTTAATTGCAGGCATGTATTTTGGGGTTAACAGGAACCTTGTTTTAAATGCAAAGAAATGAGCTCTTGAATGAAAAGACTTCTGACAAAAGTTGGAACACTTTTGTTCGTTTTTTTTCTTCTATTTTGCTACTATATTTCCATTTTGAGCACTTTTAATGTTTTTATTTTTTGCTATGGTGAAATTATTCTTTCTTATGGCTTTATTTGGAAAATTAATCCATAACATGCAGACAATACATACAGATGAGAACAAAGAACAAATGCACAACAGTACTTGAAGTTTGGCACAAGTTAAATGCGCAAAAGTTCAAGGTGGTTTTTCTCAAATTCATTTTTGAGGAATTTGGGTTGAATCCTGGGTATAAAAGTAGATGCTCTTCATTCATTTCACTTTGCAGGTTAAATATTTATTAGTGCCGAGGATGCCAATATGATTCACCTGTCTTGCTTGACAATCACTGCCTGTTTTGAGTCTGAAGTTTGCCACTGATTCCACGATGCCACTAGGAGTACTGGACCAGGGATTGTTCGGCTTCTGGTCTGAATGAAAAGATCAGAACTTTCTTTGGGGGACCCTGGAGTACTGAAGTGCCAGTGATTCCTTATGGGATCAATTTTGTTTTTGATGCTACTGCTCAAAATCCCAACTTCTGATTGGCTGGCTCATGCTTTTTGGTTGTGTGTGTTAATCCAATTAATGTATTTTGAGTCATTGTAAACTTATAGCATTTTAAAAACTTTCAGTGCTTCACAAAGCACCAGTCAGATATCTCCTAAGACGAAAGAAAATAAGTCAATACAATCCGTGAAGAGTAAGATTGATAAAAGTATCAATTTCAGGTTTGGTGAAGTGCCACCAATTCTTAGGTCGGTGATTTATCCAATGAGGACCAAGATCTACTTGCCCTGAGACATGTCAGGAAAACTTACACATTAGCCAACATAAGGACATGTCAGGAAAACTTACACATTAGCCAACTGTAATTTTTTCTGGATATCTTACCATGACTTACCCCCTTGTAGTACCCTACATTCTTGGTCTCGTTCCAGAATGGCTCCAAGCCCGTGGCAGCCGTAAGGACTTCGAGAGGCTAGAGGGTGCGACCCTGGCGGACATCCTGGAGGAGTTCTACGAGAACCTGACCAAGCCAGACGGGGAGGAATACAGCGTCTCCACCATGCACACAATTCGAGCCAGCATCAGCCGCTACCTGAGCCTGCCGCCCCAGAGCAAGCCCTTCTCCATCATACGGGATCGGGAGTTCAAGCGGGCCAACGAGGCCTTCTACCGCCGCATACGAAGACTGCAGACACCCAGGCAGCAGCCCTTCCAGTACCAGGCGACTGCCGCCCTGCCACCCGGTAACCCGGCCCTCTGGCGCCCGCCGCCCGGTACGGTCGGCATCCCGTGCCAGAGCAACGGCATCATGCTGGTCCGACTGGGGCCTCAGTGAGCCGCGACCCGAGGTCGACCAGGCATGGGTCCAGAGCTCTTTTAACCGCGTCGATGTTTGTTTACTCGGTTTTTAAAAGTGGTCTCGTAGAGGCCGGTCCGTCTGCTTTTACTCGGCGGATGCTCGGATGTGGTCTTCGTTTATTATGAGGACTGTGGCTTTGGTGGCCGGCGTCAATGACTATTATTATCTTTTGGGGTTATCAGCTGTGGACCATCCAGGATGTTTCAGGCCTGACATCAGGTAAATGAATTGAAAGAAGTCTGGTGTTAATGTTTTGTATGGATCTTGATCTTAATCCTCCTTTGATAAGACATCAATCTTAGATTCTATGGTACCGTGTCTGATCGGCTGGTGTATTCTGCATCACTGGAACCCATGATTTGTTGTTTTACAAAGTTTTAAAAGCTAACAAATTATGTGTTGCAGTGTTTCAGAGCTACCAGCCATGTACCTCTGAAGACCAAAGAAGATTAGTCGGTCTGAAGAAGTACCACCAAATCCGAGTTTGGTGCTATCCAAGCATTATTAAGATAAAGAGCATCATATAATTTTGAAATCAGATTCTCTGAAAACATTTGAGACATACCAAAACAAACATTAGACAGGAACATCATGGATGGATCCACTGCCAATAGGCTTGGAAGAAAATTATGAAGTAATAAAAAATAAAAATACATGATATGTGGGAATGTTTGCAAAGCTGGATCTGGAAGTAAAAAGGTCTCTTCTTCATAAAAAAAAATTTTACCTGCCTTTTGGGCCTGGTGTTGAAATAAAATCCTTTGTGAGAAATCATGAATCAGTATCAAGAAATGCTTATTTGTGTGTGCATTCATGGAAAAATATTGGTAAAATAAGCTTTGGTGTGAATTTGCTCTATGAACATAAAAGTCTACATTTTCAGTTACCAAAGAAAAAGTTTTTTGACAGGATAATTCTAATTATCTGTGTATCAGTTACCTGATTTTCACTTCTAATTGATATATGTTTTATGGCCAAAAACATACTTGACTATTAAATGTATTTTGTGAAATGTCCACACTATTTGTTCATGTAAACCTTAAAATAGTTTTAAGGTGAGATTTTAGTATGTTTTAATTGTTCTCTGAAACCTCCAGAATAGAATTTGATATTCACTTGATGCAACTTTTTGAAATTCTGTTCTGACCTGTCTTTGAAAATTGTTAAGGGTTACCATTTTTTTTATCATAATCATCCACAGAAAGGTTTTTTCATGTTTCACATTCAGTCTTGCAAACATTCTCCAAAGCGTTGTAAGCATATTTGTGGTGTGAAAAGGGGGCTAATCAATAGGTTTCATTTCTATTGCCATGCGTGAGATGTCATGCATGTAATTCAGATACCTCGTTCCATATAGGTCATAGTCGTCAAAGTCATTCAAATCAGAATGGAACCTGATCACAGTGATTGGTTGCAATAATGTATACCTCAAAAAGTTATGTTTTGAATTTTAATAATTTTCATGTGATAGCTGCTATGAAACTCAGGATCCTCGAATATTTCGAAAGGAAATGGACTGTAGGGCGAGTTGTGTGACAACCCGTATGGTTATGATGACTGTACAGTTTAGCCTTTTCTGCCGCAACGGAATCCTCATTGTTTCTGCTTTTAAAGCAAAATATTTTTTGAGTTATTACTTTTCAGCGACTGTTGAATTCGCTGTTGACGAAATTTCTGATGCAATACGTTTTTTAAAATGAATGGATTTGAAGAGCAGTGATTTGCTAGTGTTTCATAGCAATTTCATTTGTTGTTAAAAAAATTTGCACGTTGTACCAAGAATTATTTTTGTGTGAAGTGTTATATTAATGTAAAATTGTTGCAAAATGCTCTTTTCTTTGAATTTAAATTATTTTCACTTATTGTACATATTGTTTTGTACATCTTTATTATTTGCATGCGATTTGTCATTTTTGGGAATGTAATTGTTTATTGTTTTGGGGGAATAACTACTTAAATTAAGGAATTGTAGACAAGTTTCCTTGCCTTCAATAGGTTTTGCCTTATGAAAATGTATTTGGTATTTTTATTTTAAGTTTCAAAAACATGAAATTGAAGAATTTAAATCGAGAGCTATTTACTGTGTTTTAGTTTTTTAGTTTGAAGATGATATAAACATGATATACTCATCTGGTTTGATTTCACTAGGGGATGAAAATGAAAATTCCCCCTCGTGTGATCTTGGATCTCTCTCTCGATGCAACCAATCACTGCACACAAAATATTCTGCCTGTTGATCCATGCCGCAGAATTTACTCCACAAAAGTATGAAAAGTATTTTGTGTTGCCCGGTGAAAATGTTGCATAAAAATCTTAGCAGAGGGTGATTGTCTGGTTAAATTATGGACTTTATTTTTATACTCAAGGAGATCTCTATACTTTGTACTAGTATGTGTTGATGTATTCACCTTTAGTTGCTCCGTAACCTACAGGATCATTTCTTTCATCTTTGATTCGCAGTGCAGTAGTTCTGGAGCACACGTGGTTTTTGTGTTTTTCTTTTTGTTGTATTTATTGAAATTTTTAGTGTTCTCTGGAAATAGTATTTTACATTTTTTGTCCAGATGCTCGGAAAGTCGGACATATTTTTTGTCTCGTCCTCGCGTAAAATAGCGGCATTGCATATTCATTGGCGCCTGAGGCCTCTTCTCACATGTGGAAAGCTTTTCAAGGTCACTTTTGCTCGAATAACTTGTCAGGATCCATTTTCTCATCAGATATTTTCAGCCTTGCTAATGGTCACCTTATGCTGTTGAATTTCAAATTATTAAAATGATTGTTGCAATAGTTCTGTTAGACAAAATATGAAATTCAAGTAACTGTTTCCAAAAAGAAAAAAATGCTTGAACCCAATTTGGGAGCAGCATGTTCTTGGTAACATGAAGCTACAGAGAAAAGTTGGTTGCCTGAAAATTTTAATGGATGCTTTTGCATGTGGTAAGAGTTTTAGATTTCTTCGAGATAAGTGCTGTTGGAGACAGCTGTTTAAAATGTTAAGTCCAATGATGCAATGTGGTCCCGCTTCTCGAAGTTTATCTCCGGCACACATCTGCTGTCGATGACTTTGAACTGGAGCGAGTGCCGATGAATCGATCAACCTTTAAAGCAATAACTGAGATTATATTTTAATGCAACGAAAAGATTAAAATATTTTTCTTTGTGTGATTCTTCCCGAGAAATGTTCCTCCAAATTGCTGGTGGCCAACAACTAGTCCCGAAGATAGCACAGCTCTGTAGTTACTGCTGGTCAAAAAAAAATAAGAAGAATTGGTCGCACCACGAAGCAAACTAGGTTCTTCTATTTCTCTTTGTAAAGAAGGCTTGAAACTGGTGCTTACATACGTTGGACTGAAATCTTCTAGAGCAGTTGTTTAAATTACGAGAGAAGACCTGGTTTCACGTTGGAAATGATTGTAGAAACCTTGTAATCAGAAAGTTTGTCAGAAAAGGTTTTCAATAAGATGGAGTGTTACTATATCTTTCAGGTTATGCTCATTTTAGTTTTTCCATGCTCTTTATTTGCAATTTCTGAACCTACGTCTCATTGAGAACCTAATTATTGTTTTCAATCCTTTCACACACACATCTGGCCTTTTTTTTTTAGAACTTTTATGAAGCAAATATGGAAAGTTTGGTCATTAAGCAAAACAGAACTATTTTGATTTTAGTCAACTTTTTTTGTTTCATATCCTGACAGTTTAACAAAGTCGAACGAAACTTAATTTATCTAGGCCTCTTTGCTTACTGTGATCAATGTTGATGTTATTCATCTCTTAATCTCTTCAAAATCATTGATGCCCAATCTTATTAATTTTCACATATTGATTTTCTTTTTTTTTTGTAGTAATGAAAAATGAGTATTAACCTGAGATAATATTGAATGTTTCTTGATTTGTGTGCTTGGTAAAGCTCTGTTCAAGTTAGTTTCCTACTTTTCTTATCGATCTCAGCTGTATTCTGCTCTCTTTGCATTAATGTTGGCCACCTCTCCATTCACCAATATTTCGTCTGGATTTCCAAAACCGATGTGTGGACAGAGTGAGCGGCTTTTTTTCTCGTTTTGATATTTTTTACTTGGATTTCTTCTTTTTCTCAGGAATCCCAGTTGTAAATTTGTATCTCTTTGTTCGGCGTGGATCCGAGACTCCTGTTTGCTTCGGCTGTTCGAAAGAAAATTTTCATTGTGATCCAAAGGTATGACCTCTGAAAGCTTGTAGATTCCATAATCGAAATGTGAACTAATCAGGAATTTGTGCTA
Organism: Uloborus diversus; assembly: GCF_026930045.1. Taxonomy (NCBI): domain Eukaryota; kingdom Metazoa; phylum Arthropoda; class Arachnida; order Araneae; family Uloboridae; genus Uloborus; species Uloborus diversus. Next base: position 220,328,935 of record NC_072732.1, read on the forward strand.
GTCACTCTAAACTCTTCTTTTTTTAATAAATGACAGGTAAATGTTTGCGGGTAAAAATTTGATTCGGGACACGACAACCGAAAGTTTGTCGTTTACTTTCGACTCTGCTGTCCCTCTCTTTCTATCAGTTTTGAATCTATGTGTATTGTTGACTAAGAACTTTAGTTAAAATTTAAATTTCCTTGCCGTTTTGAAACGGGCCAGGAAAAATTTATTTATTATCATGCTGATATGAAAAAAGTTTGAAAATGTTATTTACTTATGTTCTCTTATTGCTTGCTCATTTCATTTGTTGCAAGTGGAAGTCAATATTTTATTGCAACTTTTTTTTTAAGGAACCTAATTGTTATCCAATGTGTCATTGAATATTGATTGAAGGGACTCGGTTTGTCTGCAGCGTGAGAAACTGCTTTGTATATTCTTTGCTTTCTCTCTCCATAAGTCATAATTAACTCTGATACTTTTATGCCACAAAACTTTTATGCAACATACACAGTAGCAATGATTATTTCTATGCTTACCGTTAAAAAGTAATGATGAAAATGTTGCACTTTTGCGCAAATTTAATTATTCTATTACTTATTCATAATATTCAAAAAACTTTAACAATAGAATTATGTTTTCATAAACTTAAAAAAAAAAAAAGATGAGTAATTTAAGTGCTGTTGGAATTAAATTCAATACATGCCATTAAAAAGACGCATGCCTTCATTCTGTAGCAGGTTTTGTTATCTCGAAATAGAGCAAAAACTATCAGTTTTTTTTTTCTTCCTCCTGACTGAAATAAAATTTTTTTGGGTTACTTAAAATAACTTAACAGGTTTTGCAACCGAACGATGTGCATTTGTGTAGAAGGAAAACCTATATAACTTGATGGTTTGCATAGAAATCCAGCTCAGTGTATGTTCAACTTGATACGAAAAATTTCCCCACGTATATAGGCTAGCTGACATTTATCAGCAGTTTTTTCTTTCTTTTAACTTGGAAGGGATTTGCAAAGAACTTAAGTGCAATATAGTGTAAAAAGTGAATTATAGAAGTGGAGAAGTGAGCACTTAAAATAACAAATAAATATGACTCTGTGTACATATGGAAATACTGACTCCCGACATGTTTCACGTACGCTCCTGCAAATAGGTTGTGGAGCCAAAAAAAAAAAATCGATTTGCAAGGTCTTTAAATATTTTTTTAATGTTTGTGCAACAGTGCTGTTTTTATAACATATACCTGATAATTGTGTATTTAAATTAATTGCTCTTAAATTATTGATTGTAGTGTGTTCTTAATTTATTATGTACGTCAGTTCTGCAAGTTGATTCTCAACTGTGTGCAACGCTTGGGCAACTATGGGTATGGCATGCTATCTTTTGGATCATCTTGAAATTCAATAACATGTTTCCCGGAACTTTAAACTCAAAAAATGATCTTACATAAATGTGGTACATTTTGTCATACTACAAACAAATCCCCTGTCACAACACGGAATATGTAAAATATTAAACGGAGATTTACAATCTTTTTGTCACAATACGGAATAAGTAAGTTATTAAATGCAAATTTTTCCTTAGGTCCATGATATATTATTGGTTATATCATAATGGGCGCCCATATAGGGGGGACAAGTAGGGCTCCAGCCCCTCCCCCCCCCCCAGAAATGAGAATTTCCTTGCCTTTAGTTCTTGTTTTCTTCTCCAGTCATAATTGAATAAGTTATTAAAAAGGTCAAATTTTAATAACTCGAATCTGTACAAAAACCGGTTTCCATGGGGAAAATATCCGAACCCCCCCCCCCCCCCGCTTAAAATTTTGCATGTGCTCATGTATAGTATATGATGTTACAGTGCATGTAAAATCAGAAGTACATGCCACATATCTGCAAATGTCATTAGTTGTTGCCATGGTGAAGACTTTGTCTTCATTATTTTTATAAAAGTTGGCTTAGTTGAAATTTATCTGAAAAAAAAGATATGAAATTATTTTTAGCTAAAAAAAATCATTCTCCATACCCAGCAATTGTTGATCTTTTTTTCAAAATTGCTCTCCGTGGTTTCCCTAAGCGTTTGCAGCAAATTTGAGGAACTTACGGTCAAAGGCTATTCGGCAATAACATTTCAATGTGAGGTGCAGTTGTATCTATATGGCAACCAGAGTAGTTTTTGATGTCATGTTTGGTCAGCATTTAGTATTTTGCTTACTTTTCCTGCATGGTCAAGCACGAAATGACATTTTTTAATTGCTTTCAAAATAAAAGCCAACAAATTGCCAACAGCCTTCCCGACCGAAAGTGCCTGAGAAATTTTAATACTGATGAATTGTATCGCAAGTTTTGTTTGATTTCACATGTTTATATGTTCTCGGAAATCGTACAATTTCCTATTCGAGTACAAAGAATGATCATCGTCTTCGGACATGCCCCTCGAACTTTTAAATTTCTGGAAAGACAAAAAAAAAAAAAAAAGATGCAATCTGTTTCTTCTAAAGGTGTTTCGACTCGAACAAATGAATGTGTGTTTGTAATTCATGTCTCCCAGAAACGATAATGGAACCATTTTAGTCATTTGTGTTTTGATTTTTAATGAATTTATTTGAATTGAGCTTTTTGTTTAATATTTAGTTCTTATTTTTGTTTGACATGATACAATTTGTTTCTTAGTTATGACTGAAAAAATTTTTTTTCTTCCTTTCTTTGATTCTTTTTATGTGTTCTTTTTTAGTGAATTTTTAAATAAATGCATGTTGATTCATTTTTCATTTTGTTTATTTTGTTCTATTCATTTGTTTGGTTTCTTGTTTTACAGCAAAACATTATTTTATGCATGGGATACTTACAACATATATTTTACAGTCAAACCTCCATATATCGAACTTCCACATATCGAAATCCCAGCAAATTTCTATGTTTATTTCATAGAAAAATTGTTTCTATATATCGAAAAAATCTCTATATATCGAATTTTTTTTCGAGACACATTCGTAGATTTTTTTTTTCCACTTTCGACTGTTGTCTCATGAAAAATGAAGGTTAGGGGAGAAAATTATGTTTATTAAAGGTTGCTATGAAACTCATAAGGAATCTGGGGTTAAGGGGTGGTAGATAGGTCGTTGTTTCGTTCTAGAGTTCTTAAATTCCCTCAAGTTTATTTCAAATCTTAGTTGTAGCCAGTAACATTGTAAAATCAGTTTCAAGTTCTCCCTTTTGTCTGTTGATTATCATTCCTAGTCTTTTTAGCTGCAGTAAAAATCATTCAAGTTAAATTGATTGATTTTTTACTTTTCTTTCGATTGCATTGTCAAAATGAAAATCCCCCTAATGTTGCGGATCAAATTGAATTGAAGAAGAATGAAGATGTATGAAGGCGCAAAAATGTAATTTCTGTTATTTTTTTTAATTATTAACTTTTATTTAATCTGATGCTCGTATCAATTAGAAATTGAGTTTCATTCACGTAAATTAGTTTTAATGTTAATGTTTTAGGAGACCTTTAGGATAAAATAAGACGGTTTCTGTAAATTGAAATTTCTATATATCAAATTTTTTTACAACAATTTGCTACTTTGATATATGAAGGTTCGACTGTATTTATATCTTTGTTAATAAGTAACTGATGCCTTATTTGCGTAGCTGAAACATTGTTTTAACATATTAATCGTCAAAGGCATACTTTTGAAAAAAATAACGTTTGCCAAATACAATTTGGACAATTATACTTATTTTCATGTTCCTCCACTTTTCTGAGTGACATGAGTTATGGCCATTTTAAGGTAGTATTTGCAGTGTCCATCTAATTTCAGCAGAGTCCTATATTGACTGCAGAGAATAACTTTCAGTCTCATTTGCCACCACTTTCAGTTTTCCTATGGTTTGTCTGAAAGTAGTTTTCTTGTCACTAAACCACAAGAACTTAAAAAATTGATTAAAGTTGATGACAAAATGGAATTTTGATGTCCAAGATTATAAGATAAATCCCATGAGTATATGTTTTAAATTGCGTTGTTTAGTATTCAAATAGTCTTTCAAAGTGCAATTTTTTTAAAAAAAAGCTTATAACTTATTATTTTTTTAGAAATATATCACAAAAGTCTCTCTTAATCAAAATGCTGTTTTTCCTGCAATACAGTTTAAAACAAAATAATTTTCCCCTGCTCCAGTTTTAATTAATGTATTATTGTTATCACTGTACATACAGTGCTAAAAGGCTCATATTTTTTCAAAAAAATCATTATGATCAGCAATGCTGTCAAATATTTTTTTAAAAAATTTAATCTTGACACAATAAATAATCTTCAAATTGTCTTTTAGCTAAGGTAAGTCACTAACTACATCATTATCAGTGTTCTAATATATTTTGGTAGTTTTGAACATTCTTCACTAATGTGTACATTACAATGAGTTAATGTTGCACATTACCATGGTTTGAAATTTAATTTTCTCGAGTATTTCATTAAAGTCGAATCATTTTTGATCCATTACTTTTTTGGGCAAATAGATTTGTCTTGAAAATTTATTTTTTAATTATTTTATATTAGGAATTTTCAAATAAAAGAAAAATTTAGTAATTTATTCGCATCCTGATAAATGCAAAATTTATTGTTATAACTCTTCATTGTAATAAGTGTGAAACTTCCTTTTTTTTAAACATTGGTGACATACATCATGGAGATGACTTTTCAACTGCTATGGGGCCGTCCATTAATCACATGAGGCTCAAAGGGGGGGGGGGGGGTCCAGAAAAAATCACAAAACATCACAGGGGAGGAGGGAAGGTTTAGTAATTTATCACGTGTATTTATTTTTTCGACAACCGCGAGAGATTCTTTGCGTAGTGCCCGAAATTGACGCCGTCGAGTGGTTCGATGGAAATAGATATGGATCTCGAAGAATTAAGTACTGTGCCTACAACTACAACTGAAGATCCAGTTGTTGGCATGGAAGAAAGTCTTGGTAATCTGTGGTCCGAGGGTAATATTTTTTTCGCATACCTTTCATTATTATAGTCTTTGTTGCTATTATTGTAGTTTTTCATTATTAGATGATACTTATACCTGTATTTTATAAATATTTAAAAAGAATAATAAGATTTTTCGTAGGTACTAAAAATACACATCATATAGTAGGGGGAAGGGATTAGTCTTCAACCTCACCATGTTTCACCAAGGGTTACGGGGGGGGGGGGGGGCATAAAAATGCAAAAAAAAAAATCACATGATTAATGGACGGCCCCTATATATGTTGAAAGATCAGCAACAAACTATTAAAATTTTAGTTACATGAAGGTTCAGGCAATAAAGTTATCTAATCATTGCAAAATTTCTAATTGATTTTACTGCCTTGACCTCAAGAGCATTTTGTCTGCCAATTTTCCTGAAAATGCTTGTATGGCAAACTTTGGGACCTGCTGCTAATAGATGGACATCTCGTGCAACAGATCATGGCAGTTGGTTTCTATCTCATATGCTAACTATGCTTCATCTTCCTCAATATTCATGACAGCAGCTGCTGCGAAAACAAGTACAAATATCTGAAATATCACTATATAAATAGCTCATTGCCTTGATTTAGTGCTATGCCTTGCTGGTAAAGTGGAATCATGGCACGAGAGCTGCTCATACCGTCTGCTTGTAGATCTATCGTATTTTTGGTAAAGTATTTTCAGCTCTCAAATGATGTCAGTAGCTGGAGAAGGGGACAAGACTCCTCCAGCATTTGTATTTTGTTCAACGTTGATAATTTTTTTCCTGAAAATCATTCTGTCATGCCGAGAGACATGCAATAAGGTTCAATGTGACAGTCTGTCTGCTTTAAAAAGTTATCAGCATTTTGTATATCCAGATAAAATGCAGTTCTGATAATGAACTAGTATTTTTGTTCAGAGAATTGCATTTCACTATAAAAAAGTTTAATTTAGTACTTCTTACATTATCAAGTTCAAAAAACAGTGACATATATGTAAGATTCTATGGGGCAAAAATACCATTTTACAGTTTGTCAATGGGAATACAAAAGTGCCATCCAGAAAATATTCATTGAAAAAATTGTTCCATGGTTGATGTTTCTCAATATACCATTTTAATGAATTGGAACAAGGTAACAAATTTTTGCAGCGGTGTAGCATTTATCGGGCCTTTTCATGTGGACTCTAAAAGTATTTCATATTTTAGGAAAGCCTGAAAAATATTTTACTTTCAGTGTGTCCGATCAATTCCACAAGGATTATGATCCACTTATTCCTCTTCTGAAACTGTTAGTAGTTTTGATTTGGCTATGTAGAACCAATTTCGTGGGGAGATGCAGTTCTTCTTGACAATATATTTTTTCTTCCGCCAAAACAACCGCCTTGTGTTGTTGTTAATGTGATTTGTTGCAGAGAAACTAGGCTTGGCAAAATAAAGTACAAAGGGAGGGAATAGATGATTTTTCTACTGTTGATCTTTATCTTTACTGAATTTCATCGTCGCTACTGAAGAAATATTTTCAAAAAAAAAAAAAAGAGAACTGTGCATGATTTGATGTTATATTTTTCGTAACTGCTATACATATGCCTTGTAAAAGCAAGTTGATTTTTTTTTCTTTGGGTAGTGATACTTAGCAGTGTATGTTGTGATAGTTGCTGAGATGTTTCTGGTTTGTTCATGTCTGCCATTTTCAATTCGAAAATTAAGATATATTTTGAGAAATGTGCAATATTGTGTCGTCGTTCATGAAATGAAAATTGTTTTTCAAGTAAAATACATCAATCTGCAATAGAAATTACTCCTTGCATTACAATGGATAACGTTTTTCTATTTGGTGAATTCTTGCAGCGCAAGCAAACATGTCGTTGTCGTGTAAATTTTCGAAAATTATTGAAATGTTTCGTTGTAGTGCTGAAGAGTTACAAATGCCATTTTTCAGTTGATCCAAAAGGTGATTATATTACCTTTTGCAATCATCTGCTATGCTATGCAATTATGCATTCAGTGTCATCTGCAATGGCACTGATGACTATGAAAATTCATCAGAGTTAACTCATAGTTAATTTTCATTTGAATGCTCAATTCCTCATTATTGAGAACATACATTTTTATTTTTTATAAGACAGTAATGCAAAATATTTATGCAATTTTTCTACAGAAGAAGACGATAAAACTTGACCAACACAATTCCGTTAAAGCGAGTCTCGATTTTTCTCGTTTTCAGATTGGTCACGTGAAAGCTTTGAGAGCATGAAAAGATTGGCGAGACCCAACCTTTCTCATGTACTCATTGAAGCCTCACCTTGCATTCCATGAGCAGCTCCATGTATGTAACCATGGTTCCACTCAATTTTGTAAAAAAAATTATGACAGTTTAAACGTCACGGAAAATCACCATATAAGAATCACAGCAAGTACAAATGCAATCCCACTAAAATGGTATTTTTATACAATTATGATTTACTCGCTTATCAAACATCAAATGCAAGTTTATTCTTTAAGCTATTTTCTGTGCACAATCTCTGAGAAGTGTCATACTTTTTAGAACTTGTGAAGGTTCGGGAAAATAATTTCTCGAACCTCTTGGGAGATTTGTCGTCGTTTGATTTTTCCATTTGAATCGCAGCTGAAGGCATTAAGCATGTTTAAGAATGCTAACCTGGAATGTTATCTGGGTTTTCATGCATCTTTCCAAGCTGACTTGGAAGAAAATGAAACTCTCTCCCTTGTATTTTAATTTAAAATTTTGTAGCCGATTTTTTTTGTTTTCCGAAATTCTTTACCAAGGAAGCATTTAAGAAACAGCTCATGAGCAAACAGTGCTCCAATTTGTAAAGCTGCATCAAGGTCTGTGGCTGTATTTTATTGATGGGAATGGCCAAACGAATGACAACAAATCTCTTATGCTTCTGTTGACTTACAACTATGCAAAGTTGCCATCGGTGTTGTGTAGTTTTATTTTCGAGATATTTATCTACGTATTTTTAAGTGACAATAATGCCATGTTCCTCAAAATCTACACTTTTCATTGAAGAGATTGACTAGATATGCTCTATATGCTTTGTCGTTTTTCTTTTACAAAGCTCCAAAATTGTTTGAGGAACTATAACCGTAACTGTATCAGGTATGTTGTGTAGATTAACTTCCAGTTCTATTATGTCACGTGCCTTTTTAGTATACCACGTGGTGAGTATTCTATGCGAAAATATACCTCCTTTCGATGCTCTTTAGTGCAACCTAAAAGTACAATTACAGGTGTGCAGTGAAGTTGGAGACACTCTTTGGTAACATACCTCGATTTACAGCTTCAAGCAAAAGAGTGCTTCCCTTTGTATTGGCCAAATGAGTTTCCGAATCCTTCAGGTTTTTTGGCTAAAGCTGTGTTTTGAACTTCGGTGATGCAGAGTAATTGCTCTTGAGTTTTGTAGCCGATCGGAGTGCGTGAAATTAGTCCTTTATGTGAATCGTCAAATGGAAACTTGAATAGCTATGTTTCACCGGGCCTTCTTACTGAATAAGCCGCGGTCTAGAAGCCCCAAACTTGCTGAAATCATTTAAATAATGGCTAAAATTGTAAGATTTGTGTACAGGAGGGCCCAAAAATGTGTTTGTTCTAGGACCCTTTACTATTTTGATCGGGTCCTGATGCTTCAAAAGACATGCAATTATGTTTCATTTACATGTGGTCAAATTCGTCTAAGCTGAAAAATCCAAGACCTAGAGTAAACCAAAATTCAGATCTGGTTTACTGTCAGAATAGCCTCTTTCCGAGTTTGATACATTACTCGTCTACAATCTAGTATCTTTATTCTTCTAGAGTCCTTTTACAACAATTGTTTTTCTTCAAGCGACTACTAGAGTATATAAGCAGTCTACGATATATAAGCAGTCTGTGTTTTTCACGAGAGTTTTGAACACAAATAAAAATGGCATGGAACGTAACTTGTGCTGATTTAGAGATTGGAATAATATATATCAGGAGATATTTTTTCAGGAACCGTCAAAAGCGGAACTCTACCTCTGTTCTTGAAACGCGGATACTCATTTCCAGACTTCACTGCCCACCTGCTGCTGTGACCGTCTTCCGGCCACAGTCCCAGAGAATACTTTCTATCGATATTCTGATTTGAGTTGTGACTGTAGAAAGTGAGACTACCTTGTAACCACATTTCTGAGTCGAGTTGAGGTGTGTCACCCTTATCCGGTGGCAGCCGTTTTCTAAAAACTCGGGCCATGCGTCATTAGCCCATCTACCTCTTCATAGCTCTCAAAGTAAGAAAGAGAAAGTAACCGACGAAGGCCGGGTTGATTTCTGCCAGAGTACAAATTCATATCTAACTCTGTTGACGCACCACTCATTTATTCATGAAGAAACTTGCAGACATATTTTGTAGATCCAATATATTTTTCAAAGGAGAGGCTCTCTTTCCCCGCGGTGGATTGGCAGTGGCTCCGGAAAGTTCATTTTGTCTTTCTTGCGGTTGTGCTGAGCTACCATAAAGTTATCAAGCGATTCAGTTTTAGTAAAGTCAGCCTTCAAATGGAGACTTTGTTGATTCTCCTTTCGTTGTAGATTTAAGTTTTTTTTAAAAAATTGTCGTTATATTCGAAAACTGTTTTGGTCTTCCATTGGAAAATCAAACCTTCAGGAAGATGAATATTATCGTTGACTGTCTTGGTGAAACAAAATTTACCATTACCCAAGTTTTAATGAACAAAGTTTCTCAAAAGTTTTGCGGCTGACTTCTATTTTGGTTTTTCAGTTATTAGGTTTCATGAGGACATCACTTTTATAAGCATCTAACTCTGCTATTACCCTCTTCGTGGCGGACTCGTCGGTGTTTTTAAGTTTAATTCTTTTTCAAAATTAAATTATCGCAAAAAGATTTCTTCCTCTTTTTCAATTTATGAATGACTATCATAAAGTTCTTTAAAGTACCTAGGCCTTTATTTAGTGGTGGTACTTAAGCCCCCATAATAAGAAATCACTCAACAGTAGTAATCTGCGAAGAAAACTCATGTAAGTCCTTGTAATTTGTACAGCTATTTTCCTAAAACTAAGACCGAGAATCATCTTATTTTGTACAAAAAAGTTTCGAGAAGATTGTTCGCAATTAGCAGCAGCCAAATAATTTGGTAAAAAAATCAATTTAATTATGAAATTTTCTTAAATAAAATATGAATATTAAAATAAGTTTAGCTATAAGCAGAATTATTGACCATGCCCAATATGGTAAGCTTGAAGCTGAAACTTGTCATTAAATTATTCACGAAGTTAAAAAGAAAGTTCTCCAGCTCATTGAACAATAAAAACTTATAGAACCTTACAAAGGAACTTCATAATTGTGTGTGTGTAAAAATAAATAAATAAATATATATATAAAACACGAGTTTAAAAAAATATACGGGAGTCGGCATTTTCATTGATGATTTATATATTTTTCTCGAATTTAGGTGTAGTAAAAATTATGCTTGAGCAGCGGCATGAAATCTTTATCCTAGTTTGTTGCTGTTTTAAATTAAACAGGACTTGCTATTTGATCTTTCTGTCCATTGAGCAAGAAATAAATTTAAAGAAATTAGAAAACCAAAACTTTAAGTAAAGCTTAGGAAGATTGTCTAGCAATAGAATGAGATATGAAGGAAGTGCTATGAGAATTGAGAAAGTTTTTTCTTATTCAGATATATGCTGGATAGTTCTCCGTGTCTTTTTTTAATAATTGTCAAGCGACTAAATTTAGCGCATCTCACTCTTGAAGGTAGTCAGCTTTATTTCACTTAACGGGTTATCAAGACATCAGGTATAGTTTGCGGGTATTTCGTTTAATATTGGTCTATGGTTAGTTGAATTGCGAAGTGTTACGGGTTGACCTAGTATTTGATATTTCTGCAGAAGTTTAACAAAATGTTCAGATTCAATATTTATTTGACACTATACGAGTATATATGTGTTTCTTTATTCAGCAGATTTGTCTCAAACTAATTTAATGTCTTTTGGGTCTGCTAAATGAAAATATGTTGAAAGCAATTCATGTTAATTTTCTTAAATCTATCATTCGCCTGGTTTGCAATAAAAGTGAAATGATCAAAATTAAACATGTAGTATAAGGTAGCAATTAGACGCGGCTGGTTACCATTCTAAGTCTACAATTTATTTACCACAGTGTAGATGGAAAGGATAACCGCTCCCTAGAAAAAAATTCTGGTTGCATCAGGAAGAAGGGTGTTCAAGCCTGGATCTGTGTACCCGCAGCGCGGGGAGGGGGGGAGACAGCACATTCTTAAAAGGCCCAACGACCCAAGAAATTGAAAAAAAAAAAAAAAAACTAGCACTAAGACTTGTTAACGTTGCAAATATTCACTGCTGGACTCTGGGGAGGGACCCTACAGATTTTGTTGCAGGGAGGCCCAAAATGTATAGATCCGGACCTGGGTGTATTAGAGAGCCGACTACTACGAAACTTTTTGTTCTAAGCAGCCAGCCATATTTCATTAAAACTTGCTGAAGTCAGTAGCTCAGATGGAGAGTCTCCGAAGAGGTAAAACGTATTCCCCCAACGGCTACCTAGTAAGCAAGTAGATTCTGCATTGCAGACGGAAAAGCATTTAGAAAGATCAATGGTCCTTCCGTGTTGCCTTTGCCAATCCGTTCGCCTTGACTGTTTTGATAAGCCGTTCATTCCTTTAGTTCAGTCTCTTGATTTCGGCGTACCTTGGATCAAGGGGTATCGACTCTATATCAGAGATGTGGCATTTATCTTGCACTAGAAGTTTGTATTTTTTTACTCGGGAGGACCTCGTCAACAACACTGGGGAGAAAAAAAAAGTTTGTTTCTGTCATGGTACCCGGTGTATAAAGACAATATCGCTTCATCCTGTAGCTAGAGTTTGTGTCTGTCTGTCTTGTTAAAAGGGTGATTCTCAATCATGGTCGAAAGAGAGAAGAAGATAGAGCGAGGCACTGTCAAACTTTACAAACCATGTTTGAAAAAACAATAAAATTCTTTTTACAATGACGTATCTGTCTTTCCTTATTCGTCCCAGAGGTGGTGCAATGTTTGCCCAATGGTTATTTGGTTCTGATATGTCAGAAAATTTACAAAGGAGACGAGGAAAGTAATAGGCCTAGCTGGTCGTGGTAAGTTTTAATGGCAGTCATCAATTACAAAGTGCAAGAAATAGAAAACAAAAAATCGACCAGAAGATAAATTTATTCTAAAAATATTTTAGAAATTCTCTTCATAAACTGCTTGTTATTCATAGATATAGTATTAACTAGATACACAACTAGAAACCGGTTCCAAGCCTTTCTAGTAGACGGACAAGCGTCTGAAACGTGCACGCAACTTTGGTTGTAGCCTGATAAGATGCAAACAGCGTTGCAGCTCAATGCGTAGGGTACGCTTTTGTCCATTTAACTGCAAGTTTTGCGTGCCCAGTGGCTGTCGCAATGGAATTGAGCATCTAGTTATACTAGATCCATGGTGTTATCACACGAGCTCTTTCAGGAAATGTGTTGTGAAGCTCTCAAAATTTTGTTTAATGGAAAGTCACCCATGTATGAGATTTACTTAAAAATGGTTTTAATGCTAACTTGCCCCCCCCCCCCCCTACCAGCAACTGTCCAACCCCTTACTGAGAGGCCAATGCGATTAAGTAGAAGGTGAGAAAAGATCACTCAACTCGATTTTTAAAACACTTTTTTAAATGCAGATAGTTTGATCAGAAAAGTGTAAAATGATCATACCGTTATGCTTTTATGACTGAGAAGAATATAGTTTAGTTCATTAAAAACTTATTGAAAAAAGGATCTTAACCGCAATGCTGACTTCGGAAAGATTTAAATGAAAGTCTTTGTTTTTGTTACTAATCTCATATGTCTAGGAATATAGAAGAGGCTCACGAGTCAATTCACTTTCAGAAAATCGAAAACAAGCATAGGACACTTGAATAAAAGTTGAAGAGAAAATTACAGGCCCTTAAAAATATGTGTCGGTTCATTTTGACACTGGATGTGCTTTGAGACCTCCCTCGAAAGTGTGTGCTTTCAGGTGACCACTGAAGAAACGTGGAAGTGTTGTCTGAACATACCTATCGCAAATAACAGCAAGGGAGCTTCCAGGGAATCTGCTTGATACCAAGAAGGACTCGGGGGAGTAAGCCAAACTTTTCTGTAGCATGTCTTCGAATGGAATGCAATATGGTAGTCGTGGTACGTATTACTTAAGTAAACAACTCAGCTCCGGTTAACTTTGAACCACTTCCTATTTTTTTAGTACCGAAATACAAGTACACATAGCGTTTTTGGCCCTCAAAAAACAAAATGCATTTCAAATGGTTAGGCATGAGCGAGAGGCTAGAACAGGATTTTCTATCACAAGAAAGTCACAAAGGCAGACCCGACAGTATCCTAATATCAGTGGTGAGTGGAGAGCATAGCCGACAATTCACGATCTTTTTAAGTTTGAGATTTATTCCGAGAGAAATTTTGGAAGAAGGGAGCTAGAGCTCCATACAGCCCTCGCTCTTAATTATTAACTGCCAGTTCATTGCCATAAATATCCGCGTTAAATTGGGTTCATTATCAATGGCTATCACGTTAAAAAGAAATCTGAGCTTCTCTTAATGTATGACGTGCAGAGCCTGATTACCGCACAGGCCAACCAGGCCTTGGCCTGGGGCCCCAAACTACTTAAAGAATTATGCATAGCATTAAAACTATACGAAAAATTCATATATTTTTAAAAATAATAATAAAGAAAAAAAAAGTTAATTGGAAAAAACTTCTTTAAAGGAGAATTTTTATTCCTCCTGCCAGCAGCGAATTTACTATACCATAATTATGAGGGGTCTCGAAGGCGGCTCATAAATGCTCATGATGAATGATTTACATAATTGTGTGGTAAATAAAGAGGAGAGGCCCCAAAAAATGCATTTTGACGCGCCCTAAACCTATAAATCAACTACTAAATTCCGCTATAGAGTAGTCAGGGGGTCTCCAAATGATTTCGGGCCTAGGGCCTCACTTTTAGTTAGTCGGGCCTTGATGATGGAGATCCTGCCTCTTTGCCACCTAAGTGGTTCCAGTTTGAGATGATTGTCGATGAAAAATCGGTAAGTATCCAAAAGCTCTCCATTATTTCTTTCAGAATTGTCTCAATACGCACTTCGATTGCCAGTATAGCAATGGAATGAAAATGGAGCAGATGTCTGAACTACGTTGACTAGGAGAAATTCTTTCGTGAAGGGTTACTATGTCGATACCCATAGACGGTTGGTGCTCAAAAAAAAAAAAAAAAAAAGAGGGGGAAAGAAGGGTTCAAAGGAGGTGTGGGAGTTTGGAAGCGCCCTCTGAAAGTTGATTTTTTTTTTTTTTTTTTTTTTTTTGTAATATTGAGCTATAAGATAAACCCGCCAGTAGTGGCCAGTGCTTCAGTAGTAGCCACTTCAAGGTTTATATTAGAAAAAATAGGGGATTCCAGGTTTCTCACTAAATTCAAACGTGCGCGTTTTGGCACTTTTGAATTCATTGGGAGAATTAGAATCCTATTTTTTTTAAGTATAAACCTTGATGTGACTACTACTGAATCACTACCGATGTTCACCTCATATTAATAGATTTTCACATTACCTACTCATTGAATGAGCTCTAGAAAATACTCAATGTTGCTAAAACAGAATCGGGATGGAAGACTACCGCAGATTATTTGGAAATTGTAGTTTCTATTTTCGTGAAATAAAGCAATATACCTGTAGAAAATCATTCTTCAATCGAGCGTTTCTTTTTAACTCTGAAAAGTGGGGGAACAGTTGCCCCCTTGTAAAAGCCGCCTATGCCTCTGCCTGCAATATCAGCGATTTTGATGCCGTCGGTGAATATCTTGATGTCTCTTTTATGGAATTTATTTATGACTTCCATTGAGACGGACCATTTTCTGAGATGGTCAGACGCGAGTTCTGTCTTATTGGCATTAGCAGAAAGGTAGTAATAGAGTGAATACCTGGAAATTCCTCCGATAGATTCAGATACTAAAGAGAGAGTATGACTCTATATTGTCAGAAAATAGGAGTTAAGGCATATAACTTGACTAAAAAGTCTTTGGTATTTGATAAGACATCTCGTTGTTTAGGTATTTTGAGGTCTTGTATTGACTAAATCTGGAAAGTTTGTTGTGATGTTTGACGAGACTTCCCTTCGCATCTCACGCGAAGAGGTTGAAAATCGACCTTTTAAAGAACTATTTCTGTGGAGCAGTTGTGTTTCAAACCAATAATAATACGGGCAGCACCAGCCTACTTAATCCTTAAGTGTTTCCCTTCTTCAAAGCAATGTTTAAAATGTGATTGTTACTTGTAAATTAAGGTCGAAACTATATCTTAAATATTTTAGGATTTTTTATGTAGGTAAGCTCATTGTTTTAAGGGGGTCCGGAACACAAAAATCGTCAAATTTTGCAATTTTTTTTTATCATGTGAAAAATTACTCCATTTTTTCTTTTTTGTTTCGACGTTTGAATCTTGTTTCTATCTTAAATAGAACGAAAGATATAATTATTTTTGTTGCATGCACCTAACTAATGTGCACTTAACTTTAAAACTTTAAACGCGTTTTTCTCCATGATGCAATTTTCCCCGATTTCTTGCATTCAAACTCTTATAAGTCAGGAACCGATAAAGATAAAGTAATGAAACTTGGAGCATATCTTTTTCAAACAGTTTACTTTAATTTTTATTCGGCGAATTTGAAAAAAAAAAAACGTTTACTGCAAAAATTATGATTTTTTTTAAAAAAAGTATCTTTGAATTTTTCGAAATTTTTCTTCGAATATTTTTTATTTTTTATTGAATCAATATTTTTAAAATCGCCGAATAAAAATTAAAGCTTAGATATTTGTGCGTGATTTATTTTAAAAAAATTGAAAATTGATCAAGAGTATTTTGAGTTATAGCATTTTAAAGCAACCCCATTTTTTTAAACTAATTAAATTTAAATAAAAAAAATTTTTTTTTTCATATTTATATTATGATTTTGCTTATTAAATAAATGGTGAATCAGTGCGAAAAATTTCAAAACTCTAAAGTATATAATAAAAAAAATTTCAAAATGTGTCCCGGACCGACTTAAAGCCCTATTCTGTATAGAAAGAATATCTCGGCATGATTTAGGTCTCGCATGAACGATGTTAAAATCAGGTTCGATGAAACGAGTTTTGCGCTACATCAGATTTCGTCTTGGAATGGGATATGTTGTAATGACATTTATTTATGTGAATCGACAGAAGAAAAGTTAATCTCGGCACCCCATCTATTCAGAGAATGCGTGCCGTTAGAAAACGAATGACTCCTTTCCATCGGCATCTCTCGCCTTATCTATTTGTGGTCAGAGTTCATCCCAGATAACGCTCTGCGTCATACAGCAAAAGTGTGCCCTCCTCACAGACGAGAGAGATGTCGGCTGCGACTGAAGTGTTCAAGTTGCTCGTTCATTCGGCGAAACAGGTCGTGCAGGTGGTCGCGAACGGAGAGAGGGTGGTGTGTGGTGAGGCGGCAAGTCGAGTAGCCCTTTTAGAACAGACGGATGGCACTGGAATCAGCATCGTTGTCGACAGGTACGTCAAATCTGAAGTTCATGACTTTAGATTTCATTTTTTTTTTCTGGATTATACAGAATTTTATAAGCCTGGAACTATCGCAGACCCCCCTCCCCCGTAAAATACTGGGGGGGGGGGGAGGTACAATAATAAACAGGAATAATCAATGACGTCAAGGTTCATCTTTACTAATAATAAAGCACAATGTGTGTCTGTTTAAACCAGGGTTGCCAGACGTCCCGGATTTCAAGGGATAGTCCCGTATTTTGGAAAATTGTCCCGCGTCCCAGGGAACTTCCATACGGGACGCTTCAAGTTCCGTATTCTAGCTAATAACAATGTTTTACAAAACGAGACATTATTTTAAGGGAAAAAAGTAAAGTAAAATAAAAAATGTGAAATGAAGAATAATAAGAAAATCACGTGGCAGCAAACGCAAAAGTAATCTTCGTTTTAATTTGGTTTTTGTTTTGGCGGCAGACCATGAGGAGCCGAATGATTGCTTCCTCTTGCCGCATTAACTAATATAAATAGTAAAAAATATATCTCTGCGCATGCGTCATCAATCACACTGAAAAGGATTTTTATATTTTGATCGGCGACATTTTGTAAGGTTTAATGCTTTGTTACGATTGAATTTTTCAGATTTATCATGAAGAGACGTCCTACGTCGGAAAGCACCCCTTAAAAATACACCATATCCAGTAACTGTCCTCAAAAATACCCCCCCCCCCCTCCTCTTTTCACTTCTAGAAACTCTGTCCCGTATTTACTGTTCTTAAATCTGGCAACCCTGGTTTAAACGTAGAACGTAGGCCTACAAAATGGAATACATAGTTTTTGAAACTAAAATTGTGCACTTCGGAATTGTGTGTATTTATCTAGCATTAATTTATTTAATTATTGTCTCAGAATCAGAATTTGATATTTATCTTTGTTTCAATTTTGGGGCAAAAAATCTCATTCATTACTAGAAATTTAATTTGAGTGTGAAAAAAAAAAATCCATGTCTTAACACTCTTAACATTTTTTATTAATTTACTAATGGTACCCGCACGGCTTTGCCCGTAATAGAAAAATTAAAAGGTCCTTTGGTTCGCCTGTATATTTACAAATAATGTATGGTGAATTTTCTCGCCAATTGGCTTGTGCCCATGTTACGGTTCCACGTAATGATAATTTCGTAATTTACTCGTCCATCTTATGAGAATTTTGTTCTTAAAATTGGAATAGAAAAAGAACCACATCGAATTTTCGAAAAATTGCTTCGAGGTGCACACCCCCATGCTACAAACTAACTTTGTGCCAAATTTCATGAAAATCGGCCGAACGGTCTAGGCGCTATGAGCAGGGTTGGCAAAAACCCGGGTTTTTTTAAAAAAGCCCATGGACCCAGGGTTTTTTGGGTTTTTTTAAATAAAACCCAAAAAAACCCAACTAAAGATGGGTTTTTTGAAAGAAATGTGGGTTTTTTGACTTTTTTTAAAGAAAATGTGGGGGACTTGTAGCATATTGTAGCGTAAGTATATGGACGAAGTGCAAAAGTTTTCTTGGGGTAAAAAAAGCTGGAAAACTAGTTAAAATTCAGCGCTTTCTGAAGAAAAGTATAAAAGACGACGAAACCCAAGAACGGTGAAGTTTCAGATTTTTTAGTTTCCATGATTACCAACAGTTACGGCAGAGTTACTTCTTGAGTGATAAACTCTATTGTTCATTTTTAATTACTACATTTTTTTATTTACTTATTTATTTATTTATTTATTTTTTGCATTTTACTTTACTGTATTTCATTTTGTTATGCAAAACTGCTGTAGGAGCTCAAGTAGTTTAAATCCCTATTTATTGAATTCCAGCTTAATCAAGACATTTCTTTGAATTTTATGTTGCCTGTTTTTCTATGTCTGTATACAGAGTAAGAAATATTAAAACTTTTTCGTAAGATAATGAAAATACTGTACATCCTATTCCGTTTTCCGTCCGACTGTTCGTAAAGCCTGTTAATTTCTAAAAAATATACCTAGTTTATTCGAGATTTGTGACATGTTGGGTTTCCGAAAATAATCCACATGAAAGTCTTTTTGCTAGAGTAGTTTCCTCTGTACAATCTACAACTATTGAGAAAATAAGAAGTGACAGGACTTAGTCAAGATAATTTGAGTTATTTATTGACCAGTTAAAGAAAAAAGTTAAATATATATTTATTAATCTTTGAAGTATTTTTTTAATGCCGTTAAGAGTTAAATGCTATTAAAGTTCAAAATTCATTTTTTATGTCCATTGTCTGTGGTGCAGAACAAATAAAAAAGAAGTTGTAAAAGTATTTAAATTAATTAATTTTTTAAAAAACTCAGAAACTTTAAAAAAACCCAAAAGTGGGCTAAATAATGGGTTTTTTTAAATGGGTTTTTTCAAAAAAACCCGTTGGGTCCAACCCAATTGGGTCCAATCCGGCCAACCCTGGCTATGAGCGTCACAGAGATCCTGACAGACAGAGATCCCGACAGACAGAGGGACTTTCAGCTTTATTATTAGTAAAGATAGCTAAGATTTTTTTTTACACAACATGCATTTCATTTCAAGTTCTTGAGTTACTTAAGATAGATGTTACGAACGTTTTTAACTCGATTTTTTGAAAGTTTTCTTAATTTACCTCGTTAACTATCGATTTCTTTTTTCATAAATAAAAAAAAAAAAAAAAAACAAATTTATCCAAGTTTAAAATTTTTTATTGCATTCGAAAGCGAATTTTTTTTTCAGTATCTGATGCAATTTATTTTTTGCTTTAATGTTCAAAGTTAACTAAATAGCAATTATAAGCGTTTTTAGCTGCACTCAATCCAGATGAATAGTGAATATTTTTAATATTTCCTTGTATCAGAAGCATTGTATTTACGAAAAATTTCCTACTCAACTGGCAGCTTAATTTTCCATTTCAATCCCCCTCCCTACTCCCCAAGAATCTTTGATTTTGACAAATATTTTCAATTCTATTATGACAGTTCATATCCATATAAGGAATAAGGATTTTTGTGACCAATCACTTACACCCCCCCCCCCCCGGGAGTAAATTCTGGCTGCGCTAGTGACTTTCACGAAGTTGAAAATGTTCTAAATCTCGTCAGAACAATGAAACATTCGCACGCAGATACAGTGGCTCCCAAAAGTGTTCGTACACTTTGAAATTTTTTAGCAAAACCAAAATAACGCGAAACTGAAACGTACTCGAATATGAAGTCCAATATTTTTTCACATCATTCCTATATCATTCTAAATAAAACCCTGCAGTTTTTTCAAAATATTAACGAATTTTTTTGAAATGGGTCAAAAAACGAAGAGACAGAGACACAATAATACACAAAAGTCATCGTACACTCAAATATTTTCGAATAAATTCATGATTAAAATTATCATAAGTAGTTTTTTATTATTTTTGCATTGTGTTGACCCTTAAAAGTCATTTGGCTTTCATTTTTTTTTTTTTATTTATTCCTTAATATTGTGCTTATTACTTTAAAATTGCTGGTATTCGTAAAAAACAACAAACATCATTCGAAATTTGAATTTTTTCCTCACAGTATCAGTAAATTGGTTTGAAATGTCTCTAAATTAGTTAATTTATTCCATTCTATAGTAAAGTGCTTGATAAAATGCTTTAAAGAAAAGGTCAACCGGCAAAGTTGACAAAGCGTGATCGGAGATTTACAGTTAAAAAACTTATGAAGAACACACATTTGAGTGCTATAAAAGTTTCTGCAGAGTTAAATGAAAATTTTTACATTTAATTTTCACCTAAAATTGTTCGCCAAGTTCTCTGATTAGCTGCATTAAATGGGACCTCTTCCCGCAGAAATTTTCTTGGCCGTGGAAAAAACAGAAAGCTTACGCTTTTCGTCACAAAACGAATGATAAATAAGCTCAAAACGTTTTGGAATTACTTCTTATTTACAGATAAAAATGAATTAAACACTTTTGGTTTAATTGTTGTATAATTGTAAAGAGAAGAAAAATTAGGAACTTAATCTTAAGAACTTAGTTGGACCAGTTAATCAGGACGGTGAAGGTGTTCTTGTGTGAGGGTGCATATTAGCATCAGGACTTGGTAGTTTGGAATTTTTTGTGAAATAAAATTATATATTTAAAGCTAAAATTTTATTTATTCTCTTTTTCAATTTTTTTTTTATCAGTGCAGGATTTTGCATACACCCTTTACATTTACAGTAAAATCTTGCTTTATTAATATCCAACAAAACAGTAAGTCTATTTTACAGTCCCTATGAATTTTCATGAAACATAATTAAAATCGTTCTTTAACTTAACGATATCCCGCACAGTTTTGGACTTCTGAGTCTATTTCTGAGAACAGTAGCTGTTTTTTATTCTTCCAAAACGAAAATTCATCTTATAGTCAAAAAAAGGGAGAAAACATTTTTTTCTCCCTCTTGCCTTATCTTTGATGACTGTAGCCTGTTTAAAATGCTTAACTGAATACACAATTCCTAGAAATAGTCATAAAAATAGGTCACCAGCTATTGTCCAGTTTACACTTGTTTACGTTTATTTATTTATTTATTTATTTTTTGAAAACATCATTACTGTTTCTAACAGCTATACATTGTCTTCTAAAGAAAAATATATCATCTCTTGGTGTAACGATATATCGATCTACAGCTGAAATTGCATTGAAACCAGAGCTTAATTTACATAGGAACTCAGAGGGGGGGGGGGGGGTGCTGAGTTTCCGCACTTATTTTCATTTTTTTCTTTTCAAATGTAAACATTTTTTGTTGTCTTTTCAAATGTTAACATCATAATCGAAATTTTATTACGCGTAAAAAAAGTTGTAGGTACTTTAGGGCTCCCGCACTTTTTATGGTAGAAATTAAGCCCTGACCCCCAAGGGACTGCTGTATGGAAGTTTCACTCTGTTAACCTAGACGGCCAGAAACCATAGGCGCTGGTGCAGTAAAAAAAGATGGGGTCAATGAGATGCGGGGGGGGGGGGATTAGATAGGTAGCACTCCTTAAAACTGATTTTTTTTTTGCAGTTCAATTTTAATACCGCTATTGGTTGAATTACCTCCTTTAGAAAATTCCGAAAATTTTGACAGATGGCCACAGATAGACCCCCTCCTTAAATTTCGAAGTCTTCATTTTAATTTTAATGACATAATAACATGAGAAAAATGTAAAACTCACACTTATTAAGTCACTTCTTTTTGAGCAATCACGATTGCTTATTGTTCTCATTTGACATTAGTCGATGTCCTTTGATTTTATTTTTCTACGCTTATAATGCTAACTTCTCTAGTGCACGTGCCTCCGCCAGCATATACCTCCTCCTCGGAGGTGGCGTCCTTGTCCTGTGGTTCAGGGGTGCCCATCCCCCCCAAGTTCAATGACGCAAATCCCCCCTAAATTTTCCTCAACTCTCTCCCCCCCCCTTTTGTTTATAGCTCTTTTTTTATTTTATTTATTTATTTTTTTAAAAATAAATTTTATTTTTTTTCTTTTTAATATTTTTTATTTATTTATTCTTTTAAATATTTTTATTTATTTATGTATTTAAATATCTTTAATCATTATTATTATTTTATTAGAAAATTTCTGTGCTACGCCAATGACACACACAAACTAAATAAATGATATAAAAAAACAGAATAAAATAAAATAAAATAAATACTAATTTAAATGAAAAATAAATAAATAAATAAATAAATAAATAAAAAGCAATTTTAAAATCCCCCCCAAAAATTTTGATGGCGCAACTTGCGCCATAATCCCCCCTTGTGGGTACCCTCTGGTTCACGCACCTCCGCGAGTATGTCCCTTCCCATTTTTTATACTCGACCTTCTCGACAGTATATACATTTTTTCTTAAACGCAAAAACAGTATCCAGCACATAACATCCCATCCTGCATCCACCCCCTGGCATTCATTTGAATTTTGACGGCTTGAATTAAAATTATGGTTGCGATGAAAGCCATTAGTAGAAACAAGAAACCCAACGAGTAGGGTCCTATCGCAATTCGTGATTGCGAAAAACATATTTTGAATTCAAGAGCTCAAAATTCAAACTTCGTTTTTTTTTTCTCTCTCTTATTTAGTTGTGGCAACATCCACGATCTCGGAACGGATGAAGCCATCGCTCAAAAATATAAAAATGTTCAATTTCTGAAGAAAATCAATGCCGAAGGAAAATGCGTCATACCAGGTAAGCAGTGAGAGATACAGCCGTACACTCGACGTTAAATCCCGGTTATCACTAATTTGCCATTTCAACTGCGCTTGCGCACGGACTTGGCTTTTTGGGCTTTCTGTTTTAAGATTTCGTGTTGCTTGTTTATATTTAAGTTGTGCTAGAGTCCCAACAAATTAATGAATGCGATTAGAGTATTTTCACAGCAATTTCGGGATACATTATATGAAACTATATATATGAATAACTGATAATTTTTATAAAGAAATGAGAAAAATGACACTTCAATATTTATCGGTTTGGAAATATTTATTTAACGTAAACGTAAAACACGTTATGTACTTCAAAACTGATCGGAATATTACAAATATCCGTCTTTTGCGGATATTTTACGTTAGGCGTAAGCAGCTTAGTATTATACATTTGTATTTCGGTTGAGGGTTCCGCTTTGTATTGGAAGTGATGCTGCAGGTCGAGTACGCTCTTCTGAGGTTAAAAATTTGGCCCTGAAAAGGGCCTTTGTTTGATAGAAAAATCAGACTCAGAATCCATAAATAATTAAGACGCAAAACTCAATCTTTACCGAGGCGTAAAAACTAAATCAAAGAAAGCTTTGTAATTTCTAATTTTTATCTGTTCTTATCTCATATTAACAAATTTAAATGTTTTTCATTAGTTTGAGCAAGAGTTTCGAAATCAGCCAAGTCCGCGCGCAAGCGCAGTTGAAATGGCAAATTTGTGATAACGTCGAGTCAGCCGTACAGCTAAGCGCTCATCGATACTTGCTGAGAGCAGTGGTTGGAAAAACTACATTTTTTTTGTAGCGAACTACAACTACAACTACTTTAACACAAATGTAGTTAACTACAACTACAACTACTTTTTCCAAAATGTAGCAACTACAAACTACTTTTGAAATGTAGTCGCTACTTCACTACTTTTTTAAAAAATAAATAAATAAATAACATACACATACACACCGTTTGAGGATTGAATGAAATTTTTCAGATTGATATATTGGCTCATTTGAACATGGAATACAGAAGACCCTCGTTTTACACGGGTTTATTTTACGCGGTTTCGATTATACGCGGTTTAAGATTTGACACCTTTATTTAATTTTACGCGGATGAGTTTCGGTTTTACGCTGTTTCTTCAATGCAAACAGATAAAAATTTCCCCTCTTTCAAAATCCTAACTCCTAAAAGATTGCAGATTGCACGTAATGAACTGCATTTTGGCATGCTAATAATCGAGCTTGGGCCACTGGAGACATTTTTTGCAATTGGTCCCAGAGCTCTTTCCAGAAGTAAAGTTATTAAACTCACACAGTTCAGAACTTACTGGAAGAAGAGTTTTTAGGAGTGATAAAAAAACAACGAGGATACCGACTTCGGTGACGCATAACCAAGTACGTTCATCTTTAAAATGTTGTGCCTTTCCTAGACAATAGAAATGATCGTTCTGATTTTTTAGTGAAAGAAGATTCTATCATGGAAATGACGCAAGTGATCACGCATGCGTCAATGCTCTGCAAAGAATTACAGAGCAAAATTCTTAATGACTGCCAAAAGACTATCATAGCCAGCTCCTTTTTATGAACTGAACATGAAATTAATTTATGTTTTCTTTATGCATGTTGTGCATAATAATCGATATAAGTACACATTAAACTTATTATACAATTAGTCATCACTGGAATGAAGTATTTTTTTATCTACGGAACCTAACCCTATTTTAACACTACTATTAGGTCTCAATTTACGCGATTTCGATTTATGCGGCATTTCCGTGGAACGTAACCCCCGCGTAAAAGGAAGGTCAAATGTATTGCTATAAATTATATATTTTTTCTTGCCTTTACTGAAACGATTCGCCAATCCAAACATTTTTTACCATTTGCACGAATATTCCCTGCAAGAAAGAATTTTAAAGTGGTAGGAATTAAACCTTCAAAATTTTAATCCTTTCCCGACAGTAAATAGTATTTCATTCAAGAAGTGTAACTCGGCTGCTTGAAATTGAGATAAATTTAGTCTTAATTTGATTTAAATTTTATATAGACATACATAAACATAAAATTGATTTAGATGATGAAAAGTGTCTTTTAAACGAAAGAGAAAAACTTGAATTTTCATTATATGAGTTGATTTTAAAGGAACTTATATTTCATAGGAATTAATTGCTTTTGCACTTCAAGCTAGGGTTCCGAACCTGAACACCATCTATTTTCTTACGCCCCTGATTAAATGAAATAAAATCATTTTTCAATTTTACCGAATAATCTCAAAAACTCACAACATTTAATAATTGATTTTTAATATGTTAATATATCAACATTTAATCAGTAAAAAAGAAAAGTATAGAAATAGGGAAAATATCCCAAACGGTACTACTAATTATCCGAAACATGAAACATAACTAAAAATGCTTATTTACTTCAATGTGCAATTTTTAACAACAGTGGTCTCGGGCTACAACGCAATTCGACAAACGTGAAATGTCTATATAGCGAGTTTTACTCGAGAAACGAATTTTGCAGCTGACGCGAATTCCTCACCCGCAACACGAAAATTTTCGGAGCGGAAGCGCAGGGCTTATATCACCTTCTTTCTTGGGTACTAAATATTAGTTTCGTGAATGGAATTTCCTTTTAGCATCACTGAAAGCCAAAATTCCTCGCACCGTACTAGTCGAAACGTCATATTGTTAATGTACAAATCGCCGCTCCGCATTATTTTCGTTCTAAATATTAAGTTGATAAAACATAATTTCACAAAGCTGGCTGTTTATCTAAAGTTTGAAACGCATCCCTCGCGTAAGTTGAGATCCAACTGTATGTGCAAATGGAATTGATACTGAAAGCATTTTGCTTAAGGGGCAAAGTTTGCATGAAAGGGAAAAACTTCGTTTCTTTCTTTCTAAGCCATGCTCTATTCAAGGCGAATATTGTGAAAATGTGTAAGTTTCTATGCCAAACAAACTAATGGCGTCAAACAGATAGAACGCGTGGCGTCAAAATAATATATCAGAGGTCAGCTTGTATTTTTCAGTCTTACGAATCTGATTGGTGCAAGTTTTACTCGCAAAAGACTTGCACCAGTCAGATTTGTTTGAAAACGCGTTTTTTTTTTTTTTTTTTTTTTGAAACTTTATTCAAAAGTTATTTTCAGAAATCACTACAAACTACTTTTTTTTTTTGTAGCGAACTACTCGCTACTCTACTTTTTTTAAAAAGTAGTGCGCTACACTACAAACTACTAAAAAATGTAGCTACTACAGTAGCGTCGCTACTTGTAGCGCGCTACTTCCAACCACTGGCTGAGAGCGATTCAGTTTTTTGATGAATTAAACAGGGTGCGGCCATTGTAAAATAATATTAGGTTAAAAAGCCAAGAAAGATCTGTCAAAGTCCTAACCTCAGATTAATTATAACACATGGAGTACTTAATCTCTGGTTTCCGCTCGGGCCGACTGGACCTAGACCCAGGGTCCCGAATTTCTTTTCAAATTAACATTATCTGCAATAGAATTAGCATCTATTAAGTTTTAAATTTTAAATTACTAAAAGCAAAATATTTGGTAAAAGGTTCTTTAAAGTAAGGATGTCTTTTCATCCATAAGCTCATTACCTTTTGCATTGAAAAAGGCGTTCCCTGTAACGTCGAAACACGTGTCTGCTGTAACTGGCAATTTGTGCTTTTTTTGACGTTGTTTTTTCTTACTTTACTGTTCAGCACAAAGGTATTTATTTATCTTAAAAGGTTCTTTGCTTCTTTTTCTTTATTTTTGTATTATTTGTAGCTTAAATTAAATTTATGTTCAGTATATTTCCATGAAAAAAATTCTTACAACATTCTATTGAATTATGTTGCAGTTAAGTTTTATAACCTGTACAAAATCCTGCTCAATAACTTGTCTAAACATAACTAGTCGCTAGACTAGTTTGGTTAACTTCGTAACCAATCATAAATAGGAACAAAGGCAGGGGACATATTTTCAAATTCTAATGACAGTATCCTCTCTTCTTTCTTTCTGTGTCAGGTCTCGTGGATGCCCATACTCATCCCGTCTGGGCTGGAGATCGAGTAAACGAGTTTGCCATGAAGGTAAGAAACATGTTTCTCTTCTGAGATAATCTCCCGTTTTTCTGTGCTTTGAAATAAGGCTGGAACGATGACGATACTATCTAGGTAGAACTAACAGGGTGTCGAGTTTCAAGTGTAACAAACTGAAATGAGTTACACTGTTAAAAAAAATCCTGAAATTTTACGGTAAAAGTTACTGGTGTCTATGTTGTCAGTAACTTTTATCGTAAAATCCTATTTTAATATAAAATTTAACGGTAGAATAAACAAGAGTTTAAAAACGCAAAGTGCGCGCAGTAGGATCGAACTCAGGACCTTCATATTGGCAGGCGACTGTGGACTGTGCCTGACAATACAAGTTGGGGCACCATACACGTTGGAACACACCGAGTGAGATATAAACACGGTGTTATGTGTTTCGCATTGTAAGTCACGTGGTGTATCAATTGGAATGCAATCTTTTTTTTTCTTTTGGTACAATTTACTGTAATTTTTTTTCTGTACTGTAAACACTCTATTTTTAACCTAACATTTACCATAAAAGTTTCCTGAACTTGTAACAGTATATGATTGCGAAGAAAAGCAGCAAAACAAGCACAAGATCGGAGACAAAAAGACCAAAAATTTTTCAAAGCATCAACAAATTTAAAGTAATTGGGAGAGGGGGGGAATAATACAATAATATTCACTCCGTCCCAAACTAGTCGCTAAATTTAAGTCGAAAATTTGGCTCTAAATATTTTGAACCACATTTAAAACTTTTCCGCAAAATATTGGGACTACTGATTTCAACATTTAGTGCAAAATGATTTATAGATTTTGTTTAAATATTTTTCAGAGATTTCAGGTTGGTATGTCATCAATTAGCAACATTTACTCTTATCAGTGGCGCACACAGGACTTTTGTAAGGGGAGGGTCCAAGATCAAAAATCTCATTCTCATCTCATACCCCAATATGCCGTCAAACATATTAACTTGATTTAATCGATTATCGGGAACAAAAAACAAAAAAAAAAAAAAAAATAAATAAACTATTAAATAAATAATTAACATCATTTAATGAATTGTACTTAACCAGAATTAATGAAGAATTAACCAGAAAGCAAAATAATTTATGCATTTAATTTTCTCGTACTTAAAAAATGATTCAGCAAATCAAATTCATCGTTGTAGAAGCACTATATAAGTATAGAAGTTCATAGAATCTCATTTTAATCTGTAATTACAAAACTAAAAACATGGTTATTACAGTGTATTCATTTATAATCACCATTCTGCTTGTTTTAGGCAATTCGTTACCAGAAAAGTGCACATTATTTTTAAAAATCTTTTAACATGAGGGTTTTATTTTTCACTTCTTGTAACTGAAATTATTGTTTCCTTTGCTTGAAATTGTTATGCGTACAAAATACGTAGAATCGTAATCAATTGGAGGAAAAAGCAAGACCTATCGGTATGGGAGGGGTCCGGACTCCCTGGATCTCTCCCTTGTGTGCGCCACTGACTCTTATCAATCACTCTTTTCTCTCCTCACATTAATGCCGAATGAATTTCAAAACTCTAGGGTTCGCATTTTCTTAAGCCACGTCCCATTTTATTAGAACCCTTTCTCCAGTAATCGTAAGAAACTACCTTCTATTTATTTGAATCGTGAATCCATTAGAAAGCAACCTGTTCTTTCTGGTATACTGGTGGTAGAGTGCTTACCGAATGGGGCGGGACTTTAGAGTGCGCAAACTCCGGATATAGCATATCAACCTGAAATTTCGAAAAAAAATTTAAAATACAATAATACCTCCTGTAAGGGACACCTCCAAATAAGGGACACCTCTATTTAAGGGACATTTTTTCTGGTCCCAGTCCCTGGAATTGGAACCTCCATGTATTTGCCTCTGAATAAGGGACACTCTATTTAAGGGACAGTTACAGAGAAAACTTAAACAACTAATTTATAAATGTATCATACGAAGTATTGACTTTACTGGAGTTAAGGAATCTAAAATTCAACTAATGAAAGTTTGACATTAACTTGTACAAAGATGATGTATTGTGAAATTCTTGCTAAAATTTGCATGCGTGTTTTCTCCTCTTAGTTTTTTTTTTTTTTTTCAAGTAGGCTCACAGCCGAAGGATAATTAACGGCCCATGAATAGCTTCGTGTAAAAAACTTAAAATGTGAACACTGACTGAAATTTAAATCATATTAAATTTTAAATTCCGTGAAATCAAACAAGTTCATGCACATTCATGTTCAGTCATGGAATGACTTCAAAATAATTCATGAAGGTTACAAAGCTATACCATTTTCAAATTTTTTGTTAAATTTTAATTATCAAAAAGACCTTTGAAATTTCATTTGATTTGAATTTTATTCAGTATACATCATTTTTAGCATTTTTAGCTAATAGTATATGTCTAGTACGAAATTATACCCAGTTAATATACTGCATGCATCAATTCATCCACCTCCGAATAAGGGACACCTCTACTTAAGGGACAAAGTTTCCGGTCCCCTTAGTGTCCCTAATGGAGAGGTTCTACTGTATCATAAAATCATAGGTATCAGTAATCCGCACAATAAAACGCACCGCAAAAAAAAAAAGAAAAATTAATTTGAATTTTGACATCTTGAATTCAAATTATGTTTTTCGCAATCACGACTGTGTGTGTGTATGTAGGCGTGTGTGTTTGTGTGTGTGGGGGGGGGGGTATGTGTGTTTGTGGGTGTAGGGGGTATGTGTGTTTGTGTCTGTGTGCAGGCATGAGTGTGTGGGTAGTTGTGTATATGAATGTGTGTATGTGTATGTGTGTGTAGGCATATGTGTTTGTGTCAGTGTGCAGTCATGAATGTGTGTATGTATGCGTGTGTGTTTGTGTGTGGGGGTATGTGTGTTTGTGTGTAGGGGTATGTGTATGTGTGTGTAGGCATGTGTGTTTGTCTGTGTGCTGGCATAAGTGTGTGGGTAGTTGTGTATATGAATGTGTGTATGTGTGTGTGGGGGGGTATGTGTATGTGTGTGTAGGCATATGTGTTTGTGTCAGTGTGCAGGCATGAATGTGTGGGTATGTAGGCGTGTGTGTTTGTGTGTGGGGGTATGTTTGTTTGTGTGTAGGGGTATGTGTATGTGTGTGTAAACATGTGTGTTTTTCTGTGTGCTGGCATAATTGCGTGTGTAGTTGTGTACATGAATGTGTGCATGTGTGTGTGGGGGGGGGGTATGTGTATGTGTGTGTAGGCATATGTGTTTGTGTCAGTGTGCAGGCATGAATGTGTGGGTAGTTGTGTGTATGTGTGTGTGCGTGCGTGTGTATGTGTACAGAGGCGTAGGAACTTTGTAGAAGTAGGGGGAGCTGGGACACATTATGAGAAGTGTCTGTTATGTAAGGGGCAGAAGCAGTGGCCCCTTTAAATAATTGGTGGGGGGGGGACTTTAAATTTTTTTTCCACATATGAAATTAGCTTCGAAGCTTCCATCTCTTTTTTATCTTGTATCAATTGTTTGTGGAGAGAATGAGGTGATAGAACTTCTGGTTTTGAAAGATGGTCAGTCAGTACTCGATGATGAGCACGTAGAAATATAGGAGTTTTGGGGATCCTCCCCCGGAAAATTTTCAGAATTCTTGTTCTAAAAACGAATTTTTAGGCGATCTTTGGTAATGTTAAGGGGAGAAAAGGTTTGAATACCTTCCCTGAAAATTTTTCGAAATTAATGTCTTAAAAACGCGATTGTATACCATATTTGTTGACTTTAGTGAAAATATGACTCGAAGATTGTCGATCGATTTTTCGAATCGATTTACATCTCCCGCCCAATATTTCGATTTTGGAGTCTTAAACATAATTGTAGACAACCTTCAATGATGTCAGAGGAAAAGATTGTACTAGGGCTCTACTTTGGAAACTTTTAAACTTGAAGTCCTACTAGAGAGCGTTTTTCAATGATGTTATCAGAAAAGGTTCAGAGGTTCCTTCTCGTTATTTTTTTTGAAATTGTAGTCGCTAAAACACGCGACTGTGGATCATATTCGTTGGCGTTAGGGGCCCAGCAATTTTTTTAAATTGAAGTCCCAAAAACGGAACATTACATAATCTCCCATGTTATTGGAGGGCAAGGTATCCAGGGACTCTCTTCCGGCAATTTTCAGGGAATTGGAGCCTTGAAAACAAAATTTGAGGTGCTCTGTAATAATTTCGGAGGAAAGGGGAGGCTTCGACAGTGTAGCATTTAGAAGAATTTCTTATTTTCTGAGAACTAGAAAAAGGCGAATAGGTGAAACAGGAGGGCGGAGAAACAGAACGTTGGAAATGTGTTAAAATGAAGTGTTCGTTATATATTATATTGTTCAGATAAGTTTTTGTAAAAGTCTTTGATAGAAACTATAAAATATTAATATAATAATATTGTTGGGGGTTTTTTCTGCAATAGTAGATGAAAAGTAACAATTTTGTCATGAAAATATATCTGTAAGTGACGAAAAAAATCGTAATTTAGAAAGCAAAAAAAACAAGAATAACTGTAACTTCGTAAAGTATAATCTGAGGGGTCAGATAACTTAAAATGAAATAAGTTTTTGGAAAGTTGAAATTATTTGAACAAGTACAAACAACCTTAGCAATATTTTATAGTTATATCTGGAGCACCCATGCTATTCATATTTAAATGCCAAACTGACTCATCACTCCCAGCTTGCTAGACACTTAATCTTTTGTTCTAGAATTATAAAGAAATTAGCTCAAAAATCAAAAATAGGATGCTTTTTCTAATTTGTGTGGTCTTAAAAATGTATTCTAGATGATCTTTGTTAATGCTAGGGTGGAAAAGTGGCCTGGGAGCGTTTTCCTCGGCATTTTTCGAAAATGAAACTTGAAAAATTTTATATTTTTTCTCTAATTACGTTAAGGAGTTACTATTTTAGGGTTCTTCCTGGAAATTTTTTCAAAATTGTTGCTCTGAAAACGCAGTTTTAGACATTATTCGGAGATGTTAATTAGAGGAGAAATCCGGGGCCCCCCTCCCAGAAATTTGTCGAAAATGAACAATCTAAGAAACGCAGCTGTGTGCCATCTTTTATATCGTTATGAAGACTGGAAATTTTTGCAAATTGGAGCTAGAAAAACAATTTTATTTGACTTTTAATGATGTTAGGGGTGAGTTTTCGGGTGCTTTACCCCAGTAATTATTTGAAAGGTAAGGTCTTAAACGAAATTTAAGATTATTTTAAATTATATTGGCGGAGGTGGAGGGAGGGGGGGGGGCTGAAACTCATTAATTAAATTTTCGAAGTTAGTTGTCAAAACGCAGTTTTAGGTGATAGTTGGCTATGTTACTGGAGGAGAGGTTCGGGATCCATCTTCAGCAATTTTCCAATAGTAAAATTCCAGAAACGGAATTTTAGATGACTAGTTGACCCACGCGAATTATTCGAGTTCAAAGGAAGAATTTTCTGATTTCAATGCAACCTCGAGATGCTATAGACCAAAGCAATGCGTAGTAAAGCAGCAAAATAAATTGAAATTTATCCTTCTGCAAAGTCAAACTTCGATTTACCCTCTTAAAATCAATGTTTTGTTTCTTGATTTTAACAACAGATATACAGCTTAGAATTTTGCATATTAGTGGAAACAAACAAAAACCCATTAAAACGATATTTTTCGGCCCAGATTTGAACTCCCACCCTTTCCCTCATTAGCACGCTGCTTTATCCAACCAAGCCAATGTGTCTTCGCTCTCCGCTGCTATTCATTTCCAAAATTATTTCAGTGGTTTGGTTTTTTCATAATGAAATTTTCAATTTCTAGCCTTATATTTTTATTTGTTTAAAATACAAGCGTTTGCGGCCTCCGTCAAAAAAAAAAAAAAAAATAATAATAATATTTTGAATTTTTTGGTAGTTCAGACTTATCTTAGTTTTCACACTTTCTTTTGTTTTAGATGTCATGTCTCCAGAACATCGCTATAAAATTTTTGTTTAATTTCGCCTTTTGTATTTAAACACTTAGAACTAGCACACTAGCAGTGGTGTGACTAGTCATAACATTTTTAAATCTCGCCTTACTCTGCTTCAACTTTTTCTCTAATTAAAATGTATTTTGGTGGCACATATATTTTTCTCTACTTAATCACTATTTTCATGATGATATTTTTACAAAAAAAAAGAAAAAGAAAACAAAATTTAAAAATACCGGCAGCCCCTATGAAGTTATGTTTATTTACGTATTCATTTTTTACTTGACTGACGCTTGTCATAGATTTGTACTAAACAGTGAATACTTTCTTTTCGTTAAAATATGCTCGAAACGTACGTTTCAGCGCTCCTCAGAGGTAAATCATAATGCATAACCTTGCTTGGATGTTCCTAAATAATATTCAGAAATTGCATTTTGTTTCAAATTTTGCAGAAAAACTCTTTTTGACACTTTTATTCTATTTGTTCATTTATCATTTCTATTACATGTTCTTAAGATCGTAAAGGTTTCCTTTCTGCTTTTTTTTTTTCATTTCTAATATGAAATTGGTGACGCCATTTCAGAAAAACAGGGCGGGGGGTAGCAAAGGCCTTCTTGGTGATGGCTATGGCGCCCCCCCCCCCAAAATGTTCGGTTATGCTACGCCTCTGACTGGTACTAATTTTCGCAGGCCGCGGAGTAGAGTCCACTTTCCCGCATTTCGGCAATCAAGAGTGTCTAAACAGTGAAAAAAAAGGTGAAGGTGAATTCAAGTGCACTGACCACTCCATCTGCACTACATTTGTTGTTCATTGGGTAGAAATTCCGAAATTCCCAAAAAAGGCAGATCACATTTTTGAAATCAGGTTTGAGGTAAACACTGTACGGCAAAAAGCAGCAGTGCAAGAATTTTTCCGGGGGAGCTAAGCCGGTCTGAAATATTCCAGGGGGAGCTCAAGCTCCCTCAGCTCCCCCGGTTCCGACGCCTATGTATGTGTAGCTGCGTATGTATGCGCGCGTGTGTAGGACATGGATGCAACCTGGAGACGGTTTTCGCTATAGGAGCAGCAGCGTGAGGAGCCGGTCGACGGTGATGCTGCAGAGGGTGGCGGTGGGAAAATAAAAAGATAGGACATCAAAACAGTCAAATGAGAACAATAAGCAATCGTGATTGCTCAAAAAAAAAAAAAAGTTACGGCCCCTATAAGCCAGGGTTAAGGCAGAACTAAATGCAGTGTACCAGACAGCCCAGTTATCACCTCCAGCATTGCTTTTAATTCACGAGTCGAGCCGCGCCATATGCTGCGGACATTCGCTAGTGAGAGAAACTCGGCTTTAATGAGATGACATCTGCCTCCAGCTCGGTTATTCACCGTTTCAGACTGATGAGTTCTAATTAGAACGCAACTGCTGTCTCTGGATGTGATAACCGGGCTTTCTGGTATTGTTAAATCCCTTGCATATATTAAAGTAGAGGGCGCGTTGGCAGTGTGCGTCAAGTAGGTGCGCACAAGTGCCCCTATGTCATAAAAACTGATTTTGATTATTTTTGCCAGTTAGTTGTTAGTTAGTTAGTTAGTTGTTGTCAGTTGTATTTTCTGTTAGTGGTTAAGGCGGTGTTTTCAGTTTCTTTAGTTCATTGTGGGATTTTATATTTACACGTTTTTAATAAATGTATTGTTTTGTTCGAAATGAGTTATTGCCTATTGAATATTGAATATTGCAAATTGAATAATATTGAATATATATGGACTCATTCAATATTGATATTGAATGAGTCCACATAACCTACACAAGAGCATCGTACAGGTATATTGCATACAGTTCTGCCTTACTCCCAGGGCCCAATTAAGATATCAGGGGGCCCCCAAGGCCATATGCTTTTTCGGGGCCCCTGTGTGGTCAACCCTTACAATTTTATCTATCGGCAGAAACAGTTTTAGCTATTGGGTTTTTTAAAAAATTAGCCATTTGGGGGACCTTAAAATGTGGGGGCCCTAGGCCCAGCGGCGTAGCGTAGGTTTCTGCCGCCCGGGGCAGGCACCAAATTTGTCTCCCCTCTTGCATTCTCCTGCTAGATGCCCCCCCCCCCCCCACACAGAAAAAAAACGACATTTTTAATATTACACAGAACGAAAATAAGATTTTACTATCCAAAAGATGTTTCACATTTTAATACAATATTATGTCAAACAGGAAATATTGTTGATCAAAATATTTTTTGAAAAAAATTATTGAACTACGAGCGATAATATTTTCCTTTAATCAAAGCATTTTCGAAAAAAAATTTTTTT
Source organism: Uloborus diversus (assembly GCF_026930045.1). Classification (NCBI taxonomy): domain Eukaryota; kingdom Metazoa; phylum Arthropoda; class Arachnida; order Araneae; family Uloboridae; genus Uloborus; species Uloborus diversus. The sequence goes on from NC_072732.1 coordinate 220,364,006, forward strand.
TTACTTCCTTTTACAAAAAAGGAAGTATTGTATTCGCGAAAAAATGTTCACTCAAAAATCGACCTTAATTTCCATTTTACTCACCCCCGAATGAATGTTGAGTTTTTTTTTTTTTTGACTCGACCACACGTGGATCGTGCCTAAGAACGTATAGACACGCGAAACATCCATTTTGACGATTCCCGAGTTAATTACAACGAGTTTTCTCGTGACGTCTGTATGTACGAATGTGCGTATTATGTCGCATAACTCAAGAAAAGTATGTTCTAGAAAGTTGAATTTCGGTACGCAGACTCCTAGTGTGGTCTAGTTGTACACCTCCCTTTTTGGTTGCATTCTAGGGTCTTTTGCCCCCTTTTTTTGGGGGGGGGAATCATTGTTAATTTCGATGTAAACTCAAGTGGTGTTATAATTTGGCGGACACTTAGTGATCTATCGCCAGTCTTTTGGTTGCAAAGTTTGGTCGTTAACTTGGCGATAAATTTGGCGATTTTTTTTTACATATATATATTTTTTAAATCTGGTTTCTTTCGCCATTGTTGGTTGACTATTGAAGTAACTATTGAATCACATTAAAATTGCCAATAATGGGGAAATGACATTAAATTGGAGTAAAAGGAAGTCATGTGAGGCACATCAGCTCGTTTTGTTTGAAATTGACGTTTTGGACCCAAAAAACAGATCTTTCTACTAGGGGCGGACTGGGTGCCCTAAGAGGGGGCCAACCTTGACTCCCAAATCCCAAGTCCGTAAAAAAAAGGTGCAAAGATTTGAGGGTACAAAAAGAAACTGGTGCACAGGTTCGTGAGGCAAAGAAAGAAAAGGGGGAGGGAAACGGTGGCGGTCACCTCTGAGAGCGAAAAAAAAAAAAAAAAAAAACGAAGACGCTCAGGATCAAGGGAGCGAAAAAAAACCACTGGCGCGTAAGGTTTTTGGAAACACGTGGAGGCACACTCTCGGAGTTAGTTAAGGCAATGACTACTTATTACAGGGGCGAACTGGCCGATGCACCCTCGAACGTCTCTAAGCCTTCGCTTTTTTTGAGGGGTAGGGATTACGCCCTCAAACCTGTGCACTTTTTTTTTCACCCTAAAAACATTTGCGACATTCAACATCACCTCTTTCATTGTCTTTTGTGCCCTCGAACCTATGCGCCTTTTGTTGTATTTTTTGCGCCCTCGAACCTGCGCACCCTCGGGTTTTTTTCCCTGCTCCCTCAAACCTACGAGCCTCCTTATTTATTTTGCGCCTTATAAAGATGCCAAATTTTCGTAGTCATGGTTAGAAATCGTTTGCGTTCATTCCAAGCGTTCATTGCATTCATCTCAAGCTACTAAGTTAAGGCTTAACTGAAGCATAAACTTAACACAATGAACTCCACCTTCCACTGGCCTCAGCGAGCGAGACTAAAACTGGGTGGTGGCCAGTGGTGGTGGAGTCTGTCCCCTACACACGTACACAACACACACATTCGTGAATCTTGATTGCGAAAAACATAACTTGAATTCAAGATGCAAAATATTCAATTTCTTTTAAACATTTTATTTTATTTTATTTGCATCCTCGAACGTGTGAACTTTTTTTTTTCTTTTTTCACGCCCTCTAACCACCTGTGCACATTCGATGGGGTTTTTTTTTTTTTTTCGCCCTTTGGTAGTCAAGGTTGGCGCCCTCTTGGGGGACCCAGTCCGCCCTTGACTGCTTGTCGATCTTCATGATTTAAAATCCTCTCGAACGAGGTTGAACGCTCTCTTTCTCGTCCTACTATCTCAGGTCCAGTGATAAATGATCCGCACGCATGTTAGTATTAGTCGAGGAGCAAATGGTCAAATTTTAGCTCCCGTGCGATTTTTGTGATACAATTATAGCAGTTAGTTTTTCTGAAAGGTATTTGCATGAGGAAAACGAATTCAGATGTTGCCACCCCCCCAAAATGGTGCAGGGGGGCTGGGGGGCAGCTATAACTGCCGTGGGGGGCAAGTGATTTCCCGTTCAATTTTTGTGATACAATTGTGTGACTTAGCTTTTCTGAAAGGTATTGGTACGAGAAAACCAAATTTCGATAATGCCAACCCCGAAAATGGTTCAGGGGGGCGGCTATAACTACATTTGGGGGGGCAAGCTGTTTCCCGTTCAATTTTTGTGATACAATTATGGGAGTTAGTTTTTCTGAAAGGTATTGACACGAGGAAACCGAATTTGGATGATGCTACCCCCGTAAATGCTGCAGGAGGGCGGAGGGGGGAAGGGATTATAACTGCATTTGGGGGGCAAGCTGTTTCCCGTTCAAATTTTATGATATAATTATGCGAGTTAGTTCTCCTGAAACGTATTGGCACGAGGAAACCGAATTTAGATGCTGCTAACTCCGAAATTGGTGCTGGGGGGCAGGGGGGGGCGGTTATAACTGCGTTGGGAGCATGTAATTTTTCGTTTAATTTTTGTGATACAATTATGGGAGTTAGTTTTTCTGAAAGGTATTGTCACGAGGAAAACAAATTTGGATGTTGTCAACCCCGAAAATGGGGCAGGGGGGCGGGGGCGGTTATAAATGTGCAGGGGGGCAAGAGGTGTTCTGTTCAATTTTTGTGATGCAATCATGGGAGTTGGTTCTGCTGAAAGGTATTGGCACGAGGAAAACGAATTTGGATGTTGCTATCCCCTAAAATGCTGATGGGGGGGCAGGGGGGGCATGACTGCAAACATAACACACTTATATATTCAAAATTTCTCGGTTTACAACAAGTTTTCAAAGTTTAATATGCTTAAATCCACTAATAACATTAAATGCAAAAAACTCCGAATTAAATTGCTGACACGTGTTTCGAAGCTATTAAGAGCTCCTTTTTCATTGTAAAAGATGTGAGTTTATGAATGAAAATTCATCCGACTAAAGACGATCTTTCCATTGATAATGGGTTCCTGGTAACAAAGTTTATCATTTCAGTAAAAAATATTAGGAGGAAGGGGGGTTCCCCCCCCCCCCGTTGATTAAAAAAATGCAAAATTGTATTTGTGTACTTTATTATTCTTTGTATATATTTCCTCTTCCGAAATAAATTTGTACCCTTTACCCAGGCCTATCATTTGGGGGGGGGCAGTGTTAAGCCCCCCCACCCAAATGACGGCTTTGACGGCCCCAGCTCTGAAAGAATAATGTTTTTTCGTTTGAGTTTTTCTCCTTTTTTTTAAAGTAAATTTTAACTAAGTGGTGGGAGCGCTTGGATGAAATTTCCAACACCATGGTGCTCGTACATTAAAGAAACAAACATATGTCGAAGGAGGTCTTTTTTCTCCTTTCTCCTTTGTACTCATAGAAGCGGAGGACAAAGGCATTGTTACGAGAGCTTAACATGAGTTCCTTGCCGCCGCCTTTAATTTTGCTTATCTCTTCCTTCCCTTTGTATTGCGGCCTAGTGTATCTTCAATTCTTGGTTGGCGGTCAGTTTTTCCAAAAGCAACAATGTCAAAATCTGATCCAGCTCTCACGGAATCGGCATGTCCAGTTTTACAACCTATATGTCTCTAGTTATTCTACAAAGCAACTTGATGGGTCTCATTTTCCTAATCAGATCGTGATACTATTGGTTTTTTACAATATCTCTTTTCTCTATGAAGCACACCGTATCTTTTTATTCTTCTGAAAGAAAATTCTCACGAACAAGTTTCAGAGAGGGAAGAGCAGATCTCTTTAAATGGTCAAAACAGAAATTTATTGCTGTCACCAGTATTATCTATTTTATTGGACACTTTAATTGGCCACTTTTTCTCTGGAGTCACATGAAATGGAAATTCGTCAACAAGGGAACGTTGTACCATTTATTTTTAAGAAAGAGAGGAGAAGGGATTCTTATTTTAGTCTAGCTCATTTAAAATAAAAATATTGTATGCAGAAGTTTGACGCACGTCGTTTATTAGTTTAGTAAGCAATTAGTCACTTTCAGATGGATCTCACTGAACCAAATACAAAGCTAAAAATAGGAATTAATTATACATTATGTATTATATGTCAAGAGAAATCCACCGAAGGACTAATCATTAACCCTACCACACATGAAAAGGTTTTAAAGAGTGTGCTAGAAAATGCTAAATATGAAAACGTCAAGTATGTTTCATCTGATATCCGTTTGCGTGGAATGACTGCAAAAATACTGGCTGACAACAAGGCATCATGGCATCGAAGTTGTTACCAAGATGTCACTCATAAGGGAACTCATTGAAAGAATGCAGCATGCCAACAAAACCAGCCCCAAATTCTCCGTCATATACAAATTTTTCTTCAATCAAAGACAATCTTAGTGTTAAGGAAATTAAGTCATGGCTCATAGCAAAGACATTATCTACTGCAACAGAAAATATAGTTAGTGAGGCAGACAGCAGTGTAGGTCAAAATTGCTCGATCAACCAGATTCCTACCTGGTCCGCATACAATTCATACTCAAATAATGCACTACCACCTACTAGGGTACATGTTGCACCATTGATCAATGCACCATCCACTGAATGGAGCACATTGCTTACTGTTTTACTTCAGGCTCAAAATATTAATTATTCAGTAATGGGGAATGGAAGAAAGACAGTCATTACACTGGATATGGGTTTGTATATACCAGCAAAACAGCTGCAAATGAGCAGAAATGACCTTGATTGCATTGTGCTCAGACCAGGGGAACTGCACACAGTAATGGCAACGCTACGGTGTATTGGCGCTTTTGCAGAAAACAGTGGATTGGATATGGCATGGATTTACAGTGGCTTGTATGGATCGGCAACAGCAAGTTCAATTTTTCTTGGAAAACACGTAAGAAGAGGAATTGAAGCACACTTAGTAACTGTTCAGGCACTCTTTTCACACTACATTGAAGAATTTTATGCACAAGAAGCAAACATGAAAGAGGACATTAAAAGAGCATTTGCACACTTAGAACACGCCTTTTGCAGTAGCATTAAAACCCAAGAGTCAATAAGGAAGGAAATTCAAAAATTTAAACAACTTCTTGAATCAAAAGATGTGTATGCAAAAATGGAACTATTTGATGAAAAACTCAAGAAAATTCCGAACGCAAAAGTGATGTTGATGTACATAGAAATGGTGTTAGATTTATGCTTATTTTTAAAGTCTGTTAGAACTGGTGATTGGAAACTTCATTTATACTCCCTTGACGTACTAGTTAAATACTTTTTCGCTCACGATAAGCATCATTATGCTCGTATGATTCCACTATATTTGGCAGAAATGCAAGCTCTCCCAGAAACTAATCCAGAGTTGTTTCACGAGTTTTCAAGAGGCAATTGGGTCGTGAACAGAAACGTTATACCATTCTGTGCTATTGGGGCGGATCATGCTCTAGAACACATCAACCGTACAATGAAAGTGAGTGGAGGTTTAATTGGTATAACACGAATTCCATCAGCTAGAACGAGATTTTTTTTAATTGCACCTGCTATGGCTGTTTTTGCTGCAGAATGCAAAGCAGCGGTTGGCATTGTTTCAAAACAGCGCGGTAGGACACCACGAAGACACAAAACCCTTTTTAGACAGACATGAGCACAATGTAAAAATTCTCGCAGAGGTGCTACAGAACCAAGGTAATATCTTTAAAGAATCATCAGCTGATCTCACCAATTTTATGACTAAGGCTGTCATGAATGACAGCATTAAGAAAGATACTTGCGATAGAAACGTCATTGGCCAGGCAGCTTATGACAAGTTTGTGAAAACACGCATTCAAAGTAATGAAACCAATTTATGGCACAAAATGACGATGTTGAAACTAAATATGTTTAAAAGTAATGGAAAAACAACAAACGTGAAAATTCAGACTAAGGTATTGCAGCTAAAAGAAGACCGTGCATTATTTGTGAGATTGCTATTAGTTGCAAAATCTAGACCAACTGCAGATCTCAGGGATGCTATATCCAACTTCGAGCTTTCGGTAGTGCCGCGTGCACTCTTCACACCTGAAGGTGACTTGCTTTTACCAAATAGCAAGAGTGGTCTTCTTGCCATTCTTGAATCCCTAATTCAGAATGAAGATTTCGAAAACCCAGAGACGCCCAACCATATGCGTGTTGCAATTATAGACGGAATGGCATTTCTTCAAAGCCTTGATAAGCCACAACATATTAACACATGTGAAGATTTGGCTAATCATTTCCTTAAAAAAGTAAAAGCATATTATACTTCGTACGATGAAGTGCAAGTAGTATTTGATAGATATGACATTCCTCTTTCACTGAAAAATGCAACTCGTCATATGCACTTATCATATCACAGACCAAACAATTATAAAACACATCACAATGAGAAATTTGTTATCAAGTGTGCAAAATAAAGAAAAATTAACCGCCTATTTGGCAAATAAAATTATTTTTCGGTTTTCAGAGTTGAAACTACCAATCATTGTGGCATGGCGAAAAGAAGCGGCAGCAACCCACGTTTCGGTGGAGCATCTACGAAGCTCACACGAAGAAGCAGACACAAAGTTAATTTTACACGCTGCTGATGCAACTTTACGAGGTGCCTCTAGTATACACATTCATTCGCCAGATACGGATGTTGTTGTATTGGCTCTACGGCGATACCCCATGCTATGCTCCAGAACTTCGTGCATTGTAGGGAGCAGTAAAGGGAAGAGACATATTGCTCTCAAACCAATATACGAGGCTTTAGGGAAAGAAAAAGCAAACGCCTTACCTGGCTTTCATGCATTTACTGGATGTGACACTACTGGAGTGTTTGCTGGGAAGGGTAAACTATCTTGTTGGAAAGTCTTGCAGCAATGCGATTCAAATATTTTGCAAGCCTTTGCAAACTTAGGATTGCATTCTACACCCTCTGACGATACGTTTGCTGCATTAGAGCGGTATGTTTGTAAACTTTATATGCCAAACTGCTCTAAATCGGATGTTGGCTCTGTTCGGTTTATTTTATTTCAAAAGAAAATAGCCGAATCAGAGAAAATGCCCCCAACACAATCAGCTCTTCGCTATGCTATTATGAGAGCACACTATCAAGCTATGATTTGGCAAAATGATGTTATTGCGGGCCCAAACATTCCACAGCCAGATGCTGGTTATGGTTGGGAAAAGCACGACAACAGATTTGTTCCCCAGATGACAAACATGGAACCTGCCCCACAGGCGATTTTAGAACTGGTAAAATGCTCATGCAAAAAAAGTAAATGCTCCACACTTTTATGCAAATGCAGGCGCAGTGGATTTCCATGCACGGACATGTGCGAATGTTTAGATCTGGATGATGCAAATTACTGTTTTAACTGGAAAGGGGGAAGCAGTTCCGATGAATCTGACAGTGATACGGATTTTTAATTGCTGTTATTCATTAGTATTGCTTACTTATATATTGCTTACTTATATATTGCTTACTTTTTGTTCAAAATTCTTGATAGCTATATTTTTATGAAATGGTTAAGCATGTAAAAATTTTATTTTAATGGTTAATCTAAATGCATATTTTCTTTCAAACATTGTTAATTAAGTACCTATGCGTTGATATCTGCAAATATAATTCCATAATATTGTTTTTGTTTAACTCTTTTGGTTGCACATGATTGTACCGGAAAGTATGTTGATTTTCTGATCTTTTACCATAAATTTATGATGTTGGCATAGTAAAAAAAAAAAAGAAAGATCAAATATTCTCCTGAAATGGTTTTGTGTATAAAAAAACTTATTTTAATGGTTAATTTAAAATGTATCTTTTATTTCAAACGTTACCAAATGAGTGTCTATGTGTTGATCTCTGTAAATATAATTCTACATTCTTGTTTCGATTTAAATATTTTGGCAGCACATGATTGTTACGGAAAAAATGAAGTTTTTCTGTTATTTTACCTAAAATTTATAATGTTGGCATAATAAAACAAAAGTCACGGTTTCAATAAATGTTTTGTTTTGTTCAAAAATACTCTTTATATTCTGAAACCGAAAGAAACACCTGTACAAAAAATTTGGGGGGGACCCCCCCCCTTCCTCCTAATATTTTTTACTGAAATGATAAACTTTGTTACCAGGAACCCATTATCAATGGAAAGATCGTCTTTAGTCGGATGAATTTTCATTCATAAACTCACATCTTTTACAATGAAAAAGGAGCTCTTAATAGCTTCGAAACACGTGTCAGCAATTTAATTCGGAGTTTTTTGCATTTAATGTTGTTATTAGTGGATTTAAGCATATTAAACTTTGAAAACTTGTTGTAAACCGAGAAATTTTGAATATATAAGTGTGTTATGTTTGTAGTCATACCCCCCCCCCTGCCCCCCATCAGCATTTTAGGGGATAGCAACATCCAAATTCGTTTTCCTCGTGCCAATACCTTTCAGCAGAACCAACTCCCATGATTGCATCACAAAAATTGAACAGAATACCTCTTGCCCCCCTGCACATTTATAACCGCCCCCGCCCCCCCCTGCCCCATTTTCGGGGTTGACAACATCCAAATTTGTTTTCCTCGTGACAATACCTTTCAGAAAAACTAACTCCCATAATTGTATCACAAAAATTAAACGAAAAATTACATGCCCCCAACGCAGTTATAACCGCCCCCCCTGCCCCCCAGCACCAATTTCGGAGTTAGCAGCATCTAAATTCGGTTTCCTCGTGCCAATACGTTTCAGGAGAACTAACTCGCATAATTATATCATAAAATTTGAACGGGAAACAGCTTGCCCCCCAAATGCAGTTATAATCCCTTCCCCCCTCCGCCCCCTGCAGCATTTACGGGGGTAGCATCATCCAAATTCGGTTTCCTCGTGTCAATACCTTTCAGAAAAACTAACTCCCATAATTGTATCACAAAAACTGAACGGGAAACAGCTTGCCCCCCCAAATGTAGTTATAGCCGCCCCCCTGAACCATTTTCGGGGTTGGCATTATCGAAATTTGGTTTTCTCGTACCAATACCTTTCAGAAAAGCTAAGTCACACAATTGTATCACAAAAATTGAACGGGAAATCACTTGCCCCCCACGGCAGTTATAGCTGCCCCCCAGCCCCCCTGCACCATTTTGGGGGGTGGCAACATCTGAATTCGTTTTCCTCATGCAAATACCTTTCAGAAAAACTAACTGCTATAATTGTATCACAAAAATCGCACGGGAAACCATTTGCTCCCGGACTATATCCAGTATTTTGTGCTCGTTGCTTAATGAGAAAAATTTCCTGAGACAATTTAGAACTGAAGAGTAGAAAAAAAAAACGTTTTTGATGTTAATTTAATGAGACAAAATTCGCCATCCATTGCAAAGCGCCATCTTAAAAAAAAGGTAGTGTTACAGAATTTGCCGCCCCTAGCAAAGTGCCGCCCGGGGCGAGTGCCCCTTTTGCTCCCCTCCCCTACGCTACGCCACTGCCTAGGGCATGCCCTAGTTGGCCTATTCAGTAATCAGGCCCTGCTTAGTCCTGGCTTAGGAGCGGTAACTTACTGCTAAATAGTTGAAACCAGTTATGTCGTATTAGGAGACCTGCTGGAAAAGAAAACGTAAGGTCCCTAAACTTTAAAACACAACTTTTTTTCTGGTCATCTGCAAACAATGATGACTCCTACACAATTGTTTCGAAGTAAATGAAATTCTCAGATTCTCTTCTATATGTTACTTAGTCTTCACTCACCAACAGTTTAGGTTCGAAAACTACCACAAGTATGATAATATATCGTTTTGTTTCCATTTACCACATGTGTCATGTTACCAACCCTTTACTCACTAACCGTTTAGTTTCAAAGAGACCACAAGTGGGGTAATAGCGTTTGTTTCCATCTATCACATGTTTCATGTTACCAACCCATTACTCACCAACAGTTTAGTTTCAAAAATGACAGTAAATATGATAATAGCGTTTGTTTCTATTTACAACATGTGTCATGTTACCAACCCTTTACTCACTAACCGTTTAGTTTCAAAGAGACCACAAGGTGGGGTAATAGCGTTTGTTTCCATCCATCACATGTTTCATGTTACCAACCCATTACTCACCAACAGTTTAATTTCAAAACTGACAATAAGTGTGATAATAGCGTTTGTTTCCATTTACAACATGTGTCATGTCACCAACCCTTTACTCAAAAACAGTTTAGTTTCAAAAAGACCACAAGTGTGATATTAGCGCTTGTTTTCATTTACCACATGTTTCGTGTTACCGTCCACTTACTAACCTACAGTTTAGTTTCAAAAATGACCATTAGTGCGGTGATAGCGTTTGTTTCCATTTACCACGTGTTTCATTTTGCCGCAACTGATCCTGAATACTTTGTTCTTATTATTCCAGCTGGCAGGCGCAACGTACATGGACGTGCACAAGGCCGGTGGAGGAATCTATCACACAGTGCAGAAAACGCGCTTGGCAACTGAGGATCAGCTCCTCAGCCTCTTGTTGAACCGACTGGACGGGATGCTGAAGAGTGGAACTACCCTGGTGGAGGCAAAGTCCGGGTACGGACTGGACGCCATCACCGAGATGAAGATGCTGCGAGTCATACAACGAGCGCGGGAAAAAACGCGGGTCGACATCTCTTCTACGTTTTGTGGAGCCCACGCAGTGCCCAAGTGAGTAGATGCTGTGAATGAAGCAGGGGTGCCCATTCCATCCCCAAAAGAGCAATGGCGCATCCCCAAAATACCACAAAGACCCCCTAAAGCAAGAGCCACTCCCTCTAAAAAGGAGAAATGTACCCTTAAAAGAGCGCCCTTTAAATTTCAATCGCGCAGGATGAGCAACGACGCCCCCCCCCCTAGCTTGATCTAGAGTGTGTTCAAAAGCATAACTCATTTAGAATGGTTAGTTAAGAATTTTATTGCAATATTAGTTCCTGTTAAGAAGGCTTCTAAAAATTCAGCAAAAAAAAAAATAACACGAATATTTTGTCACGCAAATTATGCAAAAAAAATATAATAATAGCTTACCGTAGAGTTAAATTCTCTATTCTAAATCCTTCGCTCACAAAAACTGAGGTAGGTACAAAAAAAAAAAAAAAAAAGAAAAGAAAAGATAAATTAATTTGAATTTTGGCTTCTTGAATTCAAGTTATGTTTTTCGCAATCACAAGTGTGTGTGTGTATGTAGGGGTTTGTGTTTGTGCCCAGGCATGAGTGTGTGGGTATGTGTGTGTGTATAGGAATTTGTATGTACGCGTGTGTGCATGTGTGTGTAGGTGTGTGCGTGTGTATTTGTGTATGTGTGCAGGCATGAGTGTGTGTGTGTGTATGCGTGTGTGTGTAGGATATGGGCGCAACCTGGAGACGGTTTTCGCTAGAGGAGCAGCATCGTGAGGCCGGTCGACGGTGGTGCTGCAGAGGGTGCTGGTAGAAAAATAAAATGATAGGATGCCAAAACAGTCAAATGAAAGCAATAAGCAATCGTGATTGCTCAAAAAAAACTTAGGAATCAGTATGCTAGTTTTGGAGCTATGCCTCTTTTGGGACGTTGTGCGGCTCGAGTGAACTGGGGAAAAACAACACAAAAAAAAAAAAAAAAAAAAAAAAAACGTTGACGCGCATGCATCGAGCTTTGTTTACATAAAATCATTTAGCAATTCCTCTGTAGCGAAGCCTCCGTCGCGCATTTGGCTACAACTTTCAAATGTAAAGTTGGTGTTTCAAGCCTACCCAGGAGACATATATTCTTATTTTTTTGTATTTCTTAAATTTTTAAATATATGTAGGTGTCCCATCTACTTTATAATCTTGAAAGTATAGGCAGCAAATCGAATTAAATTTCAGTTAATGCAGTTAAATTTGTGAATTCAACATTATCAACTTACGAGTAATTTTTTTTTAAAGCTGCCCAAAGTGAATGGGGGCTTGATAGTTGATGTCTTCAATTTTCGTAAAAACTTCAGGACTGGCACTACAATAAGAAAAAGTGGTTTCGTTTTTTGAAAAACTGATTTGTTTGTCCTAGAGTAGAGGTCAAAGTTTAAGGTCATCAAAAATAAAGAGCTAAATATATGATTGCTTTGCTTTAAACGCAATGAGTGAACCAAGCCAATTCTTTTAAATGTGGATACTACTTGATGCTACTGTCCAACCACGGATTGCATGGAATTTTCAAATGTCCAGATAAGACAAATCTATGTGAATAAGGGAGAAAAGTAAAAATTTGATGCGCGTATTAAGCTCATTTGAATGAGACTCTGCTTCTGCAAAAGCTGACATCAGTAAAAAAATAATAGATTCGGCCATTTCCGGCGGTAAAACGGATGTTTGTCTTTCCATACAATCCGTCGTCAGACAGTAGGTACATGTTAGCGTAAATATTTTGGTGGCTCACTCATGACTTTGAGGGCAAAGGTCAATTGAAACGGCTACTTTTTTTTTTCCTTTTTTTGCCTTGTTTAGGCCCGGATATCTGCTAAAGCCGTGAGTAACCCTCGGAAACAAGTATATGATTAACAATTCACCACAGTATAGTACTAAGAAAAACATAACTTTCGACCAATATAAACTTCCGTTTTTCTTGGCTTTAGTACTTAAACATTATGAGCTTATGTTAATTCAGTAAAAGCATAGTACCGGTCGGCCAGGGGCGTGACTGACCTTTTCCCTTATCTAAAGAAGTTCTTCTGCCCTTATATAGAAGTTTGGTAAGACTTCATTAGGAGTTTTGCTCAGTTTTGGCCTCCTTATCTTAAGAAAGATATTAATGTATTGGAAAGGGTTCAAAGGCGGGCTTCAAGGCTAATAAATGGAATTTCTCATTTAGACTACGATTCCAGGCTTAGAATGCTAAAATGTGCAGTCTTGAGCAAAGAAGAGACCGAGTGGACATGATTCAGTTGTTTAAATTTATTAAAATGAAAGATGTTACTGGGCGAAAGTTTAGCACTGTAAACAGGAAACAGGACAGAAGGTCATTGTTTAAAGCTATTTAAATCTCAGGCTAACATGGATATTAGGAAAAAATACTACTTTAGCAGGGTAGTGGAACCTTGGAACAGCGTACCGGAAGAGGTGGTAATGAGCAAGGGAGTAGACAGTTTTAAGAGGGCCGTTAATCTTCACTGGGGATTGTAAATTGACTAGGACCAGCCTAGCTGGGCCCAGAGCATGTTGCTGGTCGTCACTTTTGTATTTGTATTTATTTTCTTCACTTAGTAACTATATTGTTAACTAGAACTGGAACGAACCTGTAAGGATATTTTTCCATTCCATCTCAGAGGTATGACCCCAGAAGAGGCCACGGAATCCGTCTTGAATGAACAACTGCCGGCACTCAAGCTCATGATGGCCACGAACGATATGTCCGTCGATAACATTGACGTCTTCTGCGAAAAGGGCGTCTTCGATGTCGAGCAGAGTCGACGAATCCTGGAGGCCGGGCGAGTTCTGGGCCTTCAACTCAATTTCCATGGAGACGAGCTACATCCCGTGGGCGCAGCAGAGGTACTGAGGGATATTTCAATATCAGACATTACTAAGTAAAGAAAAAATTACCATAAACCAGTGGTGTCCAACCTTCGGCCCGCGGTCCACATCCGACCGGCAAAGCTTATCCGTGTGGCCCGTTACCTTGTTTTCTGTTGCAAATCAAAACACACTATTACGTGAAATACACCGCCAGCTCAGTCATTTCCAGTCGAGGACTGCAGTTTCGTGCTTATTAGCACTCATCAGCCCGGCATAAGAAAGTGACTGAGCTGGAGATGGAAAACCTCTTATAGAAGCCAAGAGTGCGAAACAAACTGGTAGCTAATATAGAATTAGCAGACCAGACGAGTGACCGAAGCAATGGTTCGTTTCAACTGCTTTAGCCCTGGCTAATGGGCGGTAATTTACTGAAGGAAGCCAAGAGTGCGAAACAAACTGATAGCTAATATAGAATTAGCAGACCAGACGAGTAACCGAAGCAATGGTTCGTTTCAACTGCTTTAGCCCTGGCTAATGGGCGGTAATTTACTGAAAACACACTATTGATGACAATGTTACAAATTTGGAGAAAAATATTCAAAAATTTTTATCCGAAAAACAGATGCATTTCATTAAAGAAGCATCAAGTAATTGATAACTACAATTATTTGTGTGTTTCTTCTTCTCCCATATTTTCCTATGTTATTTTGAAAATTTTTAAATAGTTTGAAATTTTTATGTGTTTTGACCCGTGAAAACCATATTAACAGGAAGTCGGCTTTCGAGTAGAAAAAGGTTGGCACCACTGCAATAAACGATAAAGAAAAGATAAAATGTAAATAGAATGAAGCTAGTTTCTAGTTTAGTGCTGTCATTGAAAAATCCCTCACACTATCTTTTGTAATTTTGTTTTATTTACTTTTTATGCACTCTTGATCGTTAATGCTATTCATTTCTTAAATAATAAAATTATATGCTTGTACAGGGCCATCGGAAAAAGTGTGGCCAAATTTTAAAGAGGTTTAGCAGGGACGATAGCAAGTAAGAATCGTATAAGTTACAGGAGCCAACGATTATTTTGCGCAAAACTTTAATCCTGGGCTGTGGTGACCTGATCGGTAAGGCATCGGACTTGGGGTCGGAGGGTCTCGGGTTCGCTCCTCGCTGGTCGAAGATCCACCGTCGTCATTATTGGTGCCTGGGCGACGTTAAATATGCTCGTGGTCACAATGTCCTCCAAGTGAAACGATACCTCTGGGGGTGCTAGACCAGAAAGTTATTCGGCTCCTGACCTGGTTCTAAATTCTCAAACTGTCCATAGATGGCACCACTATCTATTGGGTTGTCTTCTGAAGGCAAGGCGCCTGGCACGCAGTCCTTCATTGTTTGAGGGCCAGAGGTCTAGTTGATGTTGATAGTTGAACTTTAATCCTTACGAAAGGCTTAAATCCTTTTGTTGAAATTTGTGGCTTTAAGCTGTAGTTCATGCGTCGCAGTGACAACGCACCAGCCGTTGCAATGGCAAGCCACTTTGACATGCTTTCATCTAGCACATGAACTTTAAATAACCGCTTTAAGCATTTCTTAAACACTAAAAAGTCCGTTTAATGTAACAATTTTGTGAGCTATTTTGCATACGTCAGTTCCTGACTTTATGTGCATGTAGTGCGTGAGCATTGCATTTTCGTTCATATGTTTCCGTATGATTCTTACTTGTTATCTCCGCTCTTACTCCTTTCAAAATTTGACTCCGTATTTTCCATTTACCCTGTAATAAGTATACTGTTACGAAAGGAGGTAAATTATTTTCCAAAAGTGTTGGCAACCTTAATTTGCATTAGTTTTTTCTCATTCGTTCTTTCCTTCCTGCAACAAGATCGCGTCAGCAGAATATGCAAATTGCCAGTAGCATTTAGGCTCCCGGCACTTTGCCTTCTTCCCTTTCAATTTCAACCCAAGTCAGACTTGGTTGTCTTATTCGGCAGCTCAGTTGAGTCTGTCCGTTTCTGCCGATTGCTTCGGCTTACTGTTCTTGACGTGAATATCATAGCTCAATATGTTTAACGTTTCATACTTTGACTTTCAATGTTGGCTTCAGAAGTCATTTAAAGTATAATGAGCTACTTAATATTGTAAAGAGCGTATTCTCAATATTTCCTTTAACATGTCATTGTATATACGAGCCATAATAAACAAGTTACTTTTTAACTTTGGCTCTTCTTGATGTTGCACTAAATAAATATGTTTTTTCAAGAAGTATCATACGTCCTGGTTGAGCTTCCACTAAAAGTTAATAAGCTGCGCACTTTTAAAAGCTCACAGTTTAACATATACATTGGCAATTTCAGTGTATGGTATATGAATCTTGTAGAGATGCTGTATTGTTTCCCTCCTTAACGGTTTCTGTTTTAAAATTTGCTTGAATCATGTTTTCTAGCAAGCCTTTTCGAATGAACTGAGCCAGTTTATTCTTTCTTTGTATCAGTGGCGCAACCAGAGGCAAGGCAGACAGAGCCCGTACCCATCCCAGAATTCTGAGTATATAGATTATTCTTCAAATCCATTCTTTCTTGCTGAACAGAAGAAAAGAATATGTCTTGGGAAAATGAAGTTATTAATTCGAAAAAAATAGAGACCATTGGGAAAAATCTTCATACTTTTAAAACAAAATCTTTATATTACATCTTATACTTTGTTGGTCAGCTAATTATATTCCTCCATTCTCCTTGTTCTTTTGTTTCCCATTGTACCCCCTTTCCTACTTCTCTGAAAGTGAAAAAGTCTTCTAAATGCTACGCTGTCGAAACCGTCCACCCTCCTCCAAAATCCTCCGTACCAAATTTCAGCTTTCTAGGACATACCGTTCTTGAGTTATGCGACATACATACACACATACATACGCACATTAGGGTGGAACGAAAAGAAACAAAGTTTTTATTTTCGAATCGTAATAGTGCGGAAAAGTTGCGATTGGTGAAGACTTACAAAACAAAACAAAAATTTTAAAAATCTGATAATATCTTCCGATCCCGCAATGAGCCTGAATATTTGAAAAATTGGAAAATTTCGTGTTTTCTTAGTGATTTTTCAAAAATTTTGTTTTAATGTTTCTTTTTAAGGCTCTAAGACGGAAAAGTTATGATTGGTAAAGCCTTCAGAAATTAAAAAAAATTGAAATCAAATAATACCTTCTGATCCAGAAACAAGCCTAAAAAATCGAAAAAGTTGAGAATTTCAGGGTTTTTTCCGAATTTTTAACATTTTTAGTTCAATGTACTTTTTCAGGCTACAGAACGGAGAAGTTACGTTTAGTGAAGACTTCAAAACAAAAAAAAAATATCTTTTTAAAATAAAACAATATTTTCCGATCGCGCAACGAACCTACATGTTTGAAAAAATGTAAACTTTAAGCCCTTTTTCAGTTTTTTTTATTATTTTAGTTTGACGATCCTCATAATTTCGGTATGAAATACTAATGGAAGAACGTTTGTTTATAAAACAAATGTGATAGTTTAGTATTAGCCTGCCTGTGAAATTGTTCACATGGTCCTTTAATCCCGCGAGACTTATATTTATTTATGCCGCTCAGTACAGTGTATGCATCTAATACGCCCCATTAGTGCCTCACGATCTTGAATTTATGAGCTTTTTAGTTGGCTTGTGTCTATAGATATCTTACTTAAATGAATAAAGCAGTCGTGCTGGAATCAGTATTTCTCAATGTTTCTAATGTGCGTGTGAAGTCGATTTGCTCTGCTAAACGTGTTTCAAACATGAATCCATCTTCGCAGAAAAGAATTACGAGAACGTCCTTTGAGTGCCCTATATTTGGCCACCCGAGAGATTTGCCAACAAATAAGCTCCCTACTTATGAAAATGTACTTCAAAGTTGCTTTCAAGAGAGATTTGAGTTAGCTGGAAAAGTCAATAACACGAAAGTGAGTTTTTCCATTGTTAAGGACATAGTGACGCAAAAAAGTTAAATGTTTCTTTGATAAGGCCTCGATTCCTACAGTTTCCCTGAAAAGAATTGCTCAGCTCATTGATATCTTCTATAAAAAATATCTCAATTTCATGAGATCTTACAACCGAGACAAGGATAAACCAAAGTTTTAAAGAAAGGATTGATAAATTTAAAAGTGAAGCAAGGAAACTCTTTGACGTCTCTGCGTGTAAGTGCGTAATGAATGTTATTTGCACTTGTAAAAAGACCCCAGATATTTGTGAATGTCCAATTTGCATGAAATGTATGTGTGAAAAATCTAAAAAGATACCGATCTCTGAACAAAGATTCCTCTATCTTCAGAGGAAACATGGAATAGGAAAAATTGGAACTTTGGACCAAAAGGAAACAAAAAGGTTGAAAAAAAGATTTCAAAGAAAAGCCTATGCCTTAAAACGAAAAGTTACTGAGTGCGTTTCAGTCATGAAAGATGAATCTGATCTTTCAAATGAAGAACAACCAAGTTGTTCAGTCAAGAGAGAACCTGATAATGATTACAAGTCAACCGACCCAGAGAAGAAAACCCGGTGGCAGATGAGGATTAAGCTGAAAACTACGGCACTAAGTAGCGATCGTTATGGCGTATCTGATCGTGCAACTGCTGCCATAGCATCCAGTGTGCTTCAAGACGTTGGCTTAGTGACTGAAACAGATACTTCTAAAGTTGTTGATAGACAAAAAATTAGGAGAGAAAAGAGCCAAAGTAGAAAAGATCTGCAAAGTGGCATTAAACTGAATCAAAGCAATTTCGGCGAACAATGAAAGAAGAGCATTATTCTATTATCAAAGAACCTGATTCCGTTCATATTGGCCACGTGTCTCCAAACTCTGGATCAGCCAAAGACATAGTGAATAGCATTGTTTCATATCTAAATGAACAAAGAATTTCACTGGATGATTTAGCCATCGTAGGTTGCGATGGTACTAAAATCAATACTGGGTGGAAAAGTGGCGCGATTCGTCAATTTGAAATTTATATTGGACGACCATTGCAATGGGCTATTTGTTTATTACATTTCATTGAGTTGCCTTTTCGCCATCTTTTTCGGTATTTGGATGGTGGAACAACTGGCCCAAATTCATTTTCTGGACCAATTGGAGAACAACTCAGAGGTTGCGAAAAACTGCCAGTAATAGATTTTCAAGCAATTGACTGTACAATTCCAGATGTAAACAGAAAGTGCTTGAGCAAGGATCAAAGATATCTTTTAGATATATCTCAGGCAATAAAGGGTGGCAATTGCCCAAATGATTTGTCAAATCGTGACCCCGGTCCACTCTCACATTCTAGGTGGCTCACTTGTGCAAATAGAGTCCTTAGACTGTACGTAAGTGTATCGATCCCATCAGGTGACTTAAAAATACATAGTGACTTTTATTTTGAGATGTTACATGCCGATCTGGTTTGAAATAAAGAACCGCAAAAATTTCACAGATGGTTCCATTCATGTTTACAGAACAATTCAAACCTGTCGATACTTACCCGACAATCTAAAACAAGTTGTTTACCCTGTCATTGAAAGAAACTCTTTCTTTGTGCATCCCGAAAACTTATTAATGGCAATGGTGTTTGATAAAAGGAGGCACTTAAGAGAACTAGCGTTTAAAAACGTCTTAAAAGCCAGGGAGTCTGCTTCTAAAGGCAAAAGCATTAGAAACTTTGTCATTCCATCTCTAAATTTCGAAGCAGAAGATTACACAGAGATTATTAATTGGAACACGACAAAGCTATCTTCTCCACCTTTTCTTCGAAAAGTTCCTAACAAGACATTGAAAATCTTGTTGCAACAGGCACTATACCCGACTGGGATATAAAACTATTCCCCTGCCATACGCAAGCTGTCGAAAGATCTGTGAAGTTAGTGACGGAGGCTTCACTCTAAGTGCGTGGATTTAAATAAAGAGATGGCTACATAAGAGCAACATTGAAATCTAGGTCAATTATGCCCGAATTTTCCAAAAAATCTGATTATAAATTAGCTTTAACAAGTAACACTTCAAACAATAAGACTTGTATGCTGGATTGTAAATTTGGTAAATATTTTATAACTTTTTATTATTTGAAAATGTTTCATTGTTGTAAAGAATGGTAGTTTTGCATGTTTAGAAGATACCTTAAAAGTGAAGAAATAAATTAATGTTTATGTGTAATATAGGGTTTTTTAAAAGGCTTTTCCCTGTAACACCGGGGGAAAAAAAACAAGAACAATTTTATTTTTAATCACTATAAGAAAAGAAGAAATTCTCCCTTTTTTTTACTTTTCATGTTTGTTCCTGGACCAGAAGGTATTATTTGATTTCAATATGTTTTTTTTTTAATTTCTGAAGACTTCAGCAATCGTAACTTTTCCGTCTTAGAGTATTAAAAAGAAACGTTGGAGCAAAGTTTTTAAAAAATCGCTAAAAACACATGAAATTTTCCATTTTTTCAAATTTTTAGGCTCGTTGCGGGATCGGAAGATATTATCCGATTTTAAAAATTTTTGTTTTGTTTTGTAAGTCTTCACCAATCGCAACTTTTCTGCACTATTATAATTTGAAAATAAAAACTTTGTTTTTTTCGTTCCACCCTAACGCACATACATACGTACATACAGACGTCACGAGAAAACTCGTTGTAATTAACTCGGGAAACGTCAAAATGTATATTTCGGGCGTTTATACGTTCTTATGTACATATGTACGTGTGGTCGGGTCGAAAAAAAAAACTCAACATTCATTTGGGGTTGAGCAAATTGGAAATTAAAGCCGATTTTTGAGTGAAATTTTTTTCGCGAATACAATACTTCCTTTTTTTTGTAAAAGGAAGTAAAAAGAATGCTTTTTTTTCTTAGTTTCATAGAGCTATTCGAATCAAAACAGAGCTGGAGCTTTTAAGTGTTGGGCGAAGCAACTCATAAAAATGTCCGTTGGCTATTCTCTGCTTTGTCGCTTCACGGTGAATGCACTATTCATGTAAGAAAGCTACTTTTACGGAAACGCGTTCGGATCATCATTTCTCTGCATGATAGTTTCGCGGGTGAAGGACTCTTCATGTAAAGAAGCTACATTTACAGAACACTACAGGTTTAGGTTTCCATCTCTCTGCTTGTTGGCTTCGTGGCAGAAGAGCTCTTAATGTAACAAAGCTACTTTTACAGAAACAAATCTAGATCTCTTTTTTTCCCTGCTGTTAGCTTCGCGGCGGAAGAACTCTTAATGTAAGAAAGTACTTTTACAGAAACAAATCTAGATCTCTTTTTTCCCTGCTGTTAGCTTCGCGGCAGAAGAGCGCTTAATGTAAGAAAGCTACTTTTACAGCAACAAATCTAGATCCCTTTTTTTTCCCTGCTGTTAGCTTCGCGCTAAAAGGATTCTCCATGCAAGAAAGTTACTTTTAGAGAAACAGGTTTCAAATTTGGTGTGACATCGATGAAAAACCTCGATGGTTTCGATACAGCGATCGAAAAACACCGATGTTCTGATACAATGAACTTTTTAATGTATAATCCAGCATAATATAAACTCTAAAAAATGTTTAAATACAGAGTTAAATTCACAGTAATCAATTTATTAGTTACTAGTGGTACCCTCACGGCTTTGCCCGTAGTAGAAAATGAAAAGGTCATTTGGTTCGCCTGTATATTTAAAAAAATGGATGATGAATTTCTCGCCAATTGGCATGCCCATGTTACGGTTCCACGTTATAATAATTTGGTAATTTAATGGTTCACGTTGTGATCATTTGCTTGGTAAAAATGTTCTTAAAATTGAAGTAGAAAAAGAGCAAAATTGAATTTTCGAAAAGTCGCTTTGATGTGCACACCTCCATGCTATAAACTAATTATTTGCCAAGTTTCATGAAAATCGGCCGAACGGTCTGGGCGCTATGTGCGTCACAGAGATCCTGGCAGATATCTAGATAGAGAGAGATCGGGAGACTTTCAGCTTTATTATTAGTAAAGATGAAAATTTTTGAGCTGAAAAGGAAAGTTTATACTATTAATGATAATAAATTATGAACATTAAAAATTAAGTAATGTAAATTGACAAATAACTAATTCGTTTAAAATACAAAATAAATAAATAAATAAATAAATTTCAGGACAATTTAATTGGAGCAATTTCGTATTCTTTCGTACAAATTGGCATGTACTTCATTTGCTTTTTTTACGTCCTTTTACAAAAAAGGAAGTATTGTATTCGCAAAAAAAATTCACTCAAAAATCGGCCTTAATTTCCATTTTTCGCCCCCTGAATGAATGTTGAGTTTTTTTTTTTTCGACCCGACACACGTGGATATATGCCTAGGAACGTACAGACACCCGAAATATCCATTTTGACGACCCCGAGTTAATTACAACGAATTTTCTCGTGACGTCTGTATGTACGTATGTATGTATCGTATGTTTGTCGCATAACTCAAAAACGGTATGTCCTAGAAAGTTGAAATTTGGTACGTGGACTCCTAGTGGGGTCTAGTTGTGCACCTTCCCTTTTGGTTGCATTCGGATGTTTCTAAGGGGGTCTTTTGCCCCTTTTTGGGAGGGAAATCATTGTTAATTTCGATGTAAACTCAAGTGGTGTTATAATTTGTCAGACACTTGGCGATATATCGCCAGTCTTTTGGTCGCCAACTTGGCGACAAATTTGGCGATTTTTTTTTTTTAAATTTGTTTCAATTTGGCCACTGTTGGTGATATTTAGAGTAAACTATTGAATCACATTAAAATTGCCAATAAAGGGGAAATGACATTAAATTGGAGTAAAAGGAAGTTATGTGATGCACACATCAGCTCGTTTTTTTTGTGTATGCATGTTATCAATTTTGCTTTAAAAGTTAATCAATGTCAATGCCGCTAGTCATTCCTGTTATACTACTTCACCTGGCATCAATCCTTTTTGTTTCTAGATGGGTGCCGATCTGAAGGCGGAGGCCATATCTCACTTGGAAGAGGTGTCGGAGGCCGGAATATCCGCCATGGCCTCCAGTGGCACGGTGGCGGTCCTCCTCCCCACCACCGCCTACATCCTCCGACTGAAGCCTCCCCCAGCTAGAAAGATGATTGAGGCGGGCGTTCCGGTCGCCTTCGGCTCCGACTTCAACCCGAACGCCTTTTGCCTCGCTATGGTGAGGATACATTTATAGACCAAAGTTTCTATTTTTTAAGCGGTCCCAATTATATTTCAATAGTGTTAGTGCTTCTAGTGGTAAAAAACTGAACGAAAACTCGTATAGCAAGGGTAGGAGCCCCGAGGCAGCATGCGGTATCCGTGCGTTTCTTGCGCGGCTTGTGTGAAAGACAGATCTTGTATTTTTTTAATGTTCAATTATATAGATTGCGACAATACTCTCTCTCTCTCTATATATATATATATATATATATAGAGAGAGAGAGAGAGTGTTCAGTATATATATATATATATATATATATATATATATATATATATATATATATATATATATATATATATATATATATACAGAGTCTACTTACTACTTCATACTGAGTACTGAAGTTCATTTTGGTTGACTTGTCCAGATTATAAATACAGTATATGATAGTGTTTTCTCTCTCTCTCTCTCTCTCTCTCTTCTATATATATATATATATATATATATATATATATATATATATATATATATATATATATATATATATATATATATATATATATATATATATTAACGAATTCATTGATCGAGTAACGCTCTGATGTCATCCACGATGAAACTCGTGCTATAGCATGATAATTTGATAATATGTTTTGGTAATAATGTTTGACATGCAGGGAAAGACTATTTTGACAAGGCTGAACTGGATCCGGTAACTGAACTGTTTTACTGGTGTCTTTTGCTAGAAAAGTGGTCGACAATGATTGCTACCTACTGGAGTTTAGGGTTCATCCACTGGTGTTAGGGTTAAAATTTCAACTGTCAAACTATCATCAAACAGGCCATGGCTTCGTTCAATTTTCACCCGCCATACCTTGACGGGCAATTTTCTAGTTTAAAAATAACTTTAAAAATTATTGCATGCAAATAATCCGGAATGCGTTCAAAACAAGCTGTCACAATCCGGAAAATTCAAAAGTTGCTAAAATATATTATTTTTCATAATTCATTGCAACATTGGACGATGACTTCAAATCAGCATATGAGAGTTGATTTTGAACAGTTACTATAGAATGATTAGATTCGAACCGTATACAGTGTTGCCAAAAATTTTGTTAAGTAAAAAGTAGACAGAGGTCTACCTTGTCAGAAAAATGCAGCACGGTCCCTCTGCCGTTTCTTTTGGAGTCAAATACACTAAAAAAATATGATGCGGGAAAAAGCTAAACCAAATGATCCTAATTCACCCTAAATGACTCATTTATCCCGACTAACTGGGACGAAGAGTATTCCAGACGATCAAAAAGCTGGTTGATTCGGCTAATAAGCAAAACAAATCCTTAAAATAAGCGGGCTTATCGTATATTCCGATACAAAATAGTGCTTTAACAAAACTGCAATGCATTACTAGGGGGCTTTTCTAACCAACCCCCATTCGCCTTCCACGGTGGCTCAGTGCCACCTGCGGCCGATGACAATCGACGATTGTCTTGTTTTTACGCCTGGATGTTCTGGCCTCTTATCTCCTTAAAGTTAGGAAGGGTGAGACAGCATGGAATGGCATCCTCTGGATGTCCTGCATCCAACGGTACCAGAATTGGCCTGGTCGACATCGCCAGTCCGCAGGTGATAGGGTTACAGACACACACACACAGATATACACAGAAAATAATAGTATAAACTAGCTGCGTGCCCGGCGTTGCACGGGCTAGTTAAAAAATGAAAGATATGTCGAATTGATGTTTTTGTATTACTCTGACGTCAGTTTCTAAAGCGCTAAGGAGTAAATAAATACGCGTAATGCAAGGTTAGCAAAACACCAGTAGAGCATATTTTTGGCAAAGATCTCTTTAACGTTAATCATAGTTATCAATGATACAAGTTATGAGTATTTTCAATTAGCACAAAAAAGATGAAAATGTATGCATTATCAACTATAATCTGTGTCTGTGCACGTTAAAATGAATTACATCTGATAGACTATATCTGAAATATTTATACAATTACAATCAACTTTTTACATAAAATGACACACACTTTTTGGTTGATTACGTGAAACTAAAGCACCAAGACTAAATAAATACCAATAAGCATTAATTTAATACCAAGTCATCAGATTCCAATTTAGCTTTAGTTAAAATCCTTAAAAACAATCTTTTTTGTTCAACTCTGTTTCACTTAAAGAAATCCAAACAATCTTAATTTAACATGTTCTTTTAACGATACAAACTGTATTTCAAAAATAGAAACAGGAAGGAAAAAGAGAGTTATTACAATTCGAAAACTCACCCATGTGACGGGAAAAAGTCCAACAAAATAAACATAATTAGTCGCACATCCTAAATGTACCAAAATATGAGGCCGGTGAATGATAAACTTACACTACAATCAATAAACATACAGTGGCTCCCAAAAGTGTTCGTACACTTTGAAATTTTTTAGTAAAACCAAAATAACTCAAAACTGAATTCGAATATAAAGTCCAATATTTTTTCACATCATTCCTATGTCATTCTAAATATAACCCATTGGTTTTTTCAAAATATTGACGGATCTTCTTTTTGAAATGGGTCAGAAAACGAAGAGACAGAGAAATAACACGCCACAAAAGTCATCGTACACTCAAATATTTTCGAATAAATTCATGATTAAAATTATCATATGCCGTGTTATCAATATTTTTGCATTGTGCTGACCCTTATAAGTCATTTGGCTTTAATTTTTTGTTTATTTATTCCTTAATATATTGCTTATTACTGTAAAATGTCTGGTATTCGTAAAAAAACCCGCAAACGCCATTCAAAATTTGATTTTTTTCCCCACAGTAATGGTAAATTGGTTTGAAATGTCTCTAAATTAGTTAATTTATTTGTTTGTATAGTAAAGAGCTTAATAAAATGGTTTAAAGAAAGGAATCGGACCGAAAACAAGGTAAGAAAAGGGCAACCGGCAAAGTTGACAAAACGTGATCATAGATTTAAAGTTAAAAAATTCATGAAAAATACACATTTGAGTACTGTAAAAGTTTCTGCAGAGTTAAAGAAACATTTTACATTTAATTTTCACCTAAAATTTTTCGCGAAGTTCTTTGATTAGCTGGAATAAATGGGCCCTCTTCCCGCAGAAATTTTCTTTGTCGTGCGAAAAACAGAAAGCTTACGCTTTTCGTCCCAAAATCAATGATAAATAAGCTAAAAATAGTTTAGAATCATGTCTTACTTACAGATAAAAATTAATTCAACATTTTTGGTTAAATTGTTGTATAACTGTAAGTACAAGAAACAATTAGGAACTTAATCTTAAGAACTTAGTTGGATCAGTTAATCAGGACGGTGAAGGTGTTTTAGTGTGAGGGTGCATATCAGCATCAGGACTTGGTAGTTTGTATTTTTTTGATGAAATAATGAATCATGCTGTTCCTTTAAATATTTTAAAAACCAATTTTGAACTCTTAGCCAAAAATTTGGTTATTGGAAACAAGTTTGTTTTTTATCAAGACAACGATAAGAAGCACACGGTTTTCAACGTTTGCGTCTAGTGCCTCGAAAATTGTCCTAAAGTTTAGAAAATACCCCCTCAATCTCCAGATTATAACTTAATGTAACGTATTTAGAGATATCTGGAGGCTAGATTACGAAAATAGGGCTTTAAAACGAAAATAGAGCTAGAAATAGTAATACTCGAAGTGTGGTAGAACACTTACTCAGAAATTACGCTAAAAAAGAAAGAAAAAGAATGAAATCTATTCCCAGACGTTTAAAAGGTGTTATGAATACTGTATGATATTCTACTAATTAATAACTTAATCAAAAGTTAGATTATTCAATAATATATAGACATTTTATAAAGTGTACGAAGACTTTTGTGAGATAAAATTTCCGGCACTTTTTGGTTTTTGATTTTTAAAAAATTAAGTTTTAATATTTGTTAAAAACTTTTCATGTAGTTTTGTTAAAAACTGATCATAGATTTTATAATTAAATACCCATTCCGAAATATTAATTCTAACCAATGGATTGGGGCCTATTTCGTTGAAAGTCGTAGGTGTACGAAGACTTTTGGGAGCCACTGTAGCTAAAGAAACAACTTTTATATGAGGAAAAGAGTTAAGAACGTTGAATGTAAAAAATAAAAAAAGGACAGACGATAAAATAAAGGCTATATCCGAATAGAGCAACCAATTTTAAACTAATTTGAAATGAAATTCTGGATGGAAACGTTGTTTTAAGATTTGGACAGCAGCCAAAAAAATCTCTTTTAAAACAATTATTAGAATTTTACTTGCTCACCCATATGCAAAATGGCAACAGGAAAGAAATAAAAATTCCTGAATAACGTTATGTTAATTAACGTTTTAATTAATATCTCCGCTAATTAAAGTCGCACAATTACGAGATTGGTCCTATTGTTTTCTTTGGAAAATTTCGAATTGATCGGTATCTCGTTTGACTCTCGATTCGCAGCGGTTCTCGAGAAGATTGATCTTCAGACGGACAGACAGACAGACGGACGCGAACAGATTTTAATATTATAGTGGATATATATATATATATATATATATATATATATATATATATATATATATATATATATATATATATATATATATATATATATATATATGTAATATGAAAAATCCTTTGCTAGGCCTTTTCCATATTAAGTTCTGTTCACTTATATGTCAGCGCGTATGAGTCACAGACATTATTTATTACACACTTAAATGCTTCTCATACCATATATGGCTATGTTCTGGGCTCAGATGAGATTCCCCTTAAAGTACCTACCAGACACTTTTTTTCCCTCCAGACTTAAGCCAGCCTCTGTCTGCGGTGCAAAGCCCAATAATATTTCGTTATTGCAATCTGCTCCTCCTATATAGATCACGTGAGATCACATGATCGAGGGATAATTATCTGTAATCTTTTAATGATATTCCCTATATAAAAATCGTGGCACAACTAAACAAGTTGGTTAGTTAAGAGAAGTTCCTGCTGGTATATTCTATGTAAAAATAAAGATGTTGTGAATGTAGCTTTGTCCTCTTCCTACGTGGTAGATTATCACGGCACAACACTGCAACTTGCGAAAATCAAGATTCGTAATAAGAACCGAGCGGTGGTTCTTTATATATATATATATATATATATATATATATATATAGTGGCTCCTCAAAAGTCTTCGTACACCTACGACTTTCAACGAAATAGTCCCCAATCAATTGGTTAGAATTAATATTTCAGAATAGGTATTTATTATAAGATCTATGATCAAATTTTTAACAAAACTACATGAAAAGTTTTTAAAAAATATTAAAACTTAATTTTTAAAAATCAAAAACCAAAAAGTGCCGGAAATTTTATCTCACAAAAGTCTTCGTACACTTTATAAAATGTCTATATATTATTGAATAATCTAACTTTTGATTAAGTTATTAATTAGTAGAATATCATACAGTATTCATAACACCTTTTAAACGTCTGGGAATAGATTTCATTCTTTTTCTTTCTTTTTTTTTGCGTAATTTCTGAGTAAGTGTTCTACCACACTTCGAGTCTTACTGTTTCTAGCTCTATTTTCGTTTTAAAGCCCTATTTTCGTAATCTAGCCCCCAGATACCTCTAAATACGTTACATTAAGTTAAAATCTGGAGATTTGGGTTTTTTTTCTAAACTTTAGGACAATTTTCGTGGCACTAGACGCAAATGTTGAAAACCGTGTGCTTCTTATCGTTATCTTGATAAAAAACAAAGTTGTTTCCAATAACCAAATTTTTGGCTAAGAGTTCAAAATTGGTTTTTAAAATATTTAAAGGAACAGCATGATTCATTATTTCATCAAAAAATTACAAACTACCAAGTCCTGATGCTGATATGCACCCTCACACTAGAACACCTCCACCGTCCTGATTAACTGATTCAAATAAGTTCTTAAGATTAAGTGTCTAATTTTTTCTTCTACTTACAGTTATACAACAATTTAACCAAAAATGTTAAATTAATTTTTATCTGTAAGTAAGACGTGATTCTAAAACATTTTTAGCTTATTTATAGTTGATTTTGCGACGAAAAGCGTAAGCTTTCTGTTTTTCGCACGACCAAGAAAATTTCTGCGGGAAGAGGTCCCATTTAATCCAGCTAATCAGAGAACTTGGCGAACAATTTTAGGTGAAAATTAAATGTAATATGTTTCATTTAACTCTGCAGAAACGTTTACAGCACTCAAATGTGTATTTTTCATAAATTTTTTAACTTTAAATCTCCGATCACGTTTTGTCAACTTTGCCGGTTGACCTTTTCTTACCTTGTTTTCGGTCCGATTCCTTTCTTTAAAGCATTTTGTCAAGCACTTTACTATACAAACAAATAAATTAACTAATTTAGAGACATTTCAAACCAATTTACCACTGCTGTGGGAAAAAAATTCAAATTTTGAATGGTGTTTGCGGTTTTTTACGAATACCAGCCATTTTATACAAATAAGCACACTATTAAGGAATAAATAAACAAAAAATTAAAGCCAAATGACTTAAAAGGGTCAACACAATGCAAAAATATTAATAAAACGGCATATGATAATTTTAATCATGAATTTATTCGAAAATATTTGAGTGTACGATGACTTTTGTGGCGTGTTATTTCTCTGTATCTTCGTTTTCTGACCCATTTCAAAAAGAAGATCCGTCAATATTTTGAAAAAACCAATAGGTTGTATTTAGAATGATATAGGAATGATGTGAAAAAATATTGGACTTCATATTCGAATTCAGTTTCGAGTTATTTTGGTTTTACTAAAAAATTTCAAAGTGTACGAACACTTTTGGGAGCCACTGTATATATATATATATATATATATATATATATATATATATATATATATATATATATATATATATATATATATATATACAGTCGAACCTCCATATATCGAACTTCCACATATCGAAATTTTCTATATATCGAAATCCCAGCAAATTTCTATGTTCATCATATAGAAAAATAGTTTCTATATATTGAAAAGATCCCTATATATCGATTTTTTTTCGAGACATTCGTAGATTTTTTTTTCCTCTTTAGACTGTTTGTCTCATGAAAAATGAAGGTTAGAGGAGAAAATTACGTCCACTAAAGGTTACTACGGAACTCATAAGAAATCTGGGGTTGAAAGGTGTGTAGTTACGTCGTTGTTCCGTTCTGAAGTTATTAAATTCCCTTAAGTTTATTTCAAAACTTAGCTGTAACCAGTAACACTGTAAAATCAGTTTCAAATTATCCCTTTTGTTTGTTGATTATCATTTCTAGTCTTCTTAGCTTCAGTAAAAATCAGTCAAGTTAAGTAGATTAATTTTTCACTTTTCTCTCGATCACATTTGTTAAAACGAAAATCCCCTAATGTTGCGATCAAGTTGAATTGCCGAAGAATATGAAGATGTATAGTTGGCGTAAAAATATCATTTCTGTTAATTTTTTCATCATCAACTTTCGTTTGATGATATAGTGAAATTTGTGCAAGTTGACCACTTGCGGTGCACTACTTTAATGGTCAACTTAAACAGGTGGTCAACTTACAGAGGTTTATTTATAGATAATGGCTAATTCTGCGCCTAAAAAAAGCGGTCAACTTACAAGGGTGGTCAACTTGACAGGTTTTATTGCATCGTATAAATTATTAATTGTGTTTCATACACGACTATTAGCTTTATTTTAATGTTTTGTGATTACTTTTATGATAAAATAAGATCGTTTCATATCGAAATTTCTATATATCGAATTTTTTTCCCGCAATTCTGCTACTTCGATATATGGAGGTCCAGGTATATATATATATGTATATATATATATATATTTGCATCATTTCTTAAAGAATTCGTCCTCTGTCTTCTGTTTCAAGCAAAAATGGCGTTTAAGTGAAGTACGTCAAGCAAATGCTTCATCATTAATCGATTAAATTACAAGGCGAACGTTTGTGATATACTTATAGTTGCGTTCTTGCTATAACAAAATTTAAAAAAAAAATTCTATGCAAACATAAATTGTAAAATCTACAAACTTTATCTGAAGATTTCCGGGCTTATTAGCGTGGTCTGAAGGAGAAAGAAAATCTAGACGTTTTGTCAAGCTCTGCGGCTGACATTATCAGTGGATGAAGTTCGATGTAACATTCGTTATTCAGTCACATCGAACTCATCCACTGATAATGTCAACGGCAGAGCTTGGCGAAACGTCTTGGTTTTCTTTTTCCTTTAGACCACGGCCAATAAGCCCGGAAATGTTATTTCTTCATATAGACGCCGGATGTGAAAGCCTTAAGGGGTTACAGTACCTCAAAAATTGACCAAACGATCAAAAAAAAAATTATTGCTTATTTCGAAACTGAACACTAGTCCAAACACAGGGGAAAAGTTTCATTGCTTTAGTTCTAATATTGAAAAAGTTATGAGTGTTTATAGGTCATGCTCGCTATGTGTTCTTATGCAAAAAGAAAACTTTAAATTGATTTTTCTCGATGATCGTTTTTTTGTGTTTTCGTGTCATAAGAATCCCTAAGGATTTTTTTCTATTAAAGATACAGCTTTAAAGTAATACTTTTGCAATTAGGATAATATATTTAAAAAAACTGTGCATTGGATAAGCATTTTATAAATTACTCAAATGTTTAGAGCATGTTATACCTTTAAAAACCAAATTTTTTTGAAAAAAATTACGATTTTTTTACGTAATTGATCACAGAAAATTGTCTAGTAAACACAAAAGCAAATGAATGCACAGATTTTTAGAGATGATGATTGTGATCGTTTAGCAAAAAGCTTTTTTTATATTAGTTTAAAAACAAAAAAGCCTTAGGGATTTTTTAAAATTGAAATTTTTCCAAATATTTTGAATTTTTAAAAAAAGTAAGCAATATTTTAAAAATTTTGAAATAAATTATTGATTACAAAGTAAGTAAGCATGTTATGGTTTCAACGAAAAATATAATTTACTTAAATTGAAAAAAAAATTGCTTGAAAGGTACTGTGACCCCTTAAGCAGTTTTTAAATTTATCTTGATTATCAGAGATCCAGTTAACGAGGGCTAGGTAAACGAAATTTTATTGTATTTACTAGCTGTACCCGACGCGCGTTGCTACGCCAACAAAAAATACATCATTATACTGATTTTCATGACAATCGGTTGAACGGGGCAGAAGTTGCTACTCTGCAGTGCCACCTGGTGGCGAGTGGCTTCAATGAGCATATTATGCACCTTCTCCGTGGAAAAATACATATATATAGCAATTTTCATAATAATCGGTCCAGGTATCAAGTGAAACCGTGACTATACTCAAATTTTGTACTCACGCAGTTTGCAAGATCAATCAATCGCTAAAAATATCAAATAGAAAAAGTTTTAAATCCCCCCGTTGCATGAAAAGCCATAAAACAATAAAGAAAGAATTTATTTGTTCAAACTCAAGAAAAATGCTAACTTCTTATCAATGAGATCTTTCACGCGAATTAATTTCTGCATTTTATTCGTATTTATCCAATGGATTGTGACTTAAATTGGAATAAAAAAGGAACTATCGATCGGATTTTTTCGAACTGGTCTATAAACATTCCCAGTACCAAAAATAACAAACGGTGAAAGTTTCAGCCAAATCTGCCGGGTAGTTTTTGAGTTCATGGATGACATACAGACAAACATTCATTTTTATATATATAGAAGATAAGGACCTGATCGAGTGTTCCGTTTCTCTTCAGCCCCTCGTGATGCACTTATCGTGTGTGCTGCTAGGCTTGAGCATGCCGGAAGCACTCCACGCAGCCACCATCAACGCCGCAAAGGCACTGGGAAAGTCCGAGACACACGGATCCCTGGAGAAGGGCAAGAACGCCGACATGATCATCATCAATGCCAACAGGTCAGTACATCAACAGCAACTTCTTTGAATACTGGGCTGTAGCCATCACAAAACTTTTTTACTGCACTTTTTACATGAATGCTCGGTACTTACGTATTATCACAACAACCAAAACGTGAACGACATGGCTTATAAAGCAGTTGCCACGCATTATTTACTAAATGAAAAGGATTTCCCTACTCCGCTACTTCTGCCGAAATGAGGTTTAAACCATAGAAAACAACATTTCTTCAAAACTGAATGCGAACATTTAAAGAGAACTATTTTTCTTTTCATGCTATTTTTTCCATAGCTGGGAGACTTTTCCAAAATAATAATAACTATAAGGGCAACAAATGTGCGCGTTTAAAACGAAACAAAGGAATGTGCTTGCTGCTGCTTACAATTTTCAGTATTTTTTTTTTTAAACTTTGCTTCAAAAACAAACGTTTAGCATTTTATTTTTTGTTACATAATATATATATATATATATATTTATATATAAAGTAATAAGTTGGATAAAATGAGTGCCAAAAGCAAGAGTTGTTACTCCCAGAATTGGAACAAATAATATGTCAATGAATTGAGCACTTCTGATTGCGAAGAATGCCTGAGACTGAACTAATTAATTATCGTGCATGAAAAAGAAATAACGTATCTCCTACGTAAGCCCTAGCATATCTTTCGCAGCAAATTTTAATATAAGACCGATGCTTATTTTCGAGGAAGCACAGGGTCGCCGAGAGTCAATGCGGGCCGCTTTTCAGTTCAGTCGCCGGGCACTCCCCCCCCCCACGCCATAAAACTTGTTAAATGTATACCACACCGATCCCGAGCCGGGCCCCCTTAAGAGACGGACCCCGTGACCTCTCGTCTGTCCTGGGAAGCACAGTCGATACAGTAAAACCTGTGAAGTTGACCACCCTTGTCAGTTGACCTCAGTTAAGTTGACCGCTTTTTCAGGTACAGCGGTGTTAAACCGTCAGTTGCGAGATCGATTCTCGCTACGTGATCAGTTGTGACAGAAATGTTGCAAGTAGTATTCTAATCTACTCGAACTTAGCTTGCGGCTAGGTTCGAGTAGATTAGAATCTGATATTTGACATTTCTACGTCACAACCGATCACGTGAGCGAAAATCTCGATCTCGCAAGCTGACGAGCTTGGAATGACCGCCCTGAATCAGCCCTTATCATATATGAATCAACTTTTGAAATGACCACCTGTTTAAGCTGACCACTAAAGTAGTTCACCGCAAGTGGTCAACTTACACAGTACTTGAAAATACAGCTGACTTGTTCGATATGATCTAAATGTCTCTTCTGTTACAGGTGGGAGCACTTGATCTATCAGATGGGCTGCCATAATTCGTTGATTCATAAAGTTATCAAGAAAGGGGATGTCGTTCATGACAACGAGCTCCAAGAACAGCTTGTTTCGTGCTGAACGTCTATTTGTTGTTTCGTGATGTGTACTGGGGAATCCTCAGAAATAAAAAAAATTAATTTGAATTTTGACCTCTTGAATTCAAATTATGTTTTTTGCAATCACAAGTGTGTGTGTGTATGTAGGCATGTGTATTTATGTGTGTGGGGGGGTATGTGTGTGTAGGCATGTGTGTTTATGTCTGTGTGCAGGTATGAGTGTGTGGGTAGTTGTGTGTATGAATGTGTGTGCGTGGGGGCGGGGTATGTGTATGTGTGTGTAGGCATATGTGTTTGTGTCTGTGTGCAGGCATGAACGATAATGAGCTCTCCTGGATGTGTGTGTGTTTTGTGTGTGTGTCTGTGTACATGCTTGTGTGTTTGTGTAGGCATATGTGTTTGTGTCTGTGTGCAGGCATGAATGTGGAGTAGTTGTGTGTATATTTTTGTGTGTGTGTATGTGTGTGTGTTTGTGTGTGTGTTTGTGTGTGTGTAGGTGCATGTGTTTGTGTGTGTGTATGTGTTTGTGTATGTGTATGTGTGTAGGTGTATGTGTTTATGTGTGTGTAGTTGTGTATGTGTGTGTGTGGTTGTGTATGTAGGATATTGACGCAACCTGGAGATGAAAGCATGGGTGCAGCATCATGAGGAGCCGGTCGACGGTGATGGTGCGGAGGGTGGCGGTGAGAAAATGAAATGAGAGAGGACGCCTAAAACAGTCAAGTGAGAACAATAAGCAATCGTAATTGCCCCAAAAAAAACGAAATTCTTGTATGAAGTTTAACTCCCCTTTATCGTTTTTCGCATAGGAATGGTGGGTAAAAGCGAAATGAGAAGAAAAGTGTTACACTGGGGTCATTCAAAGATCTGTAAAGACAATAAAGCTGATTTTGTTGAAAAGTGCATCTAAACAAAATGAAAATATTTTCGTTTGTGTACTATCTGATAAAATGTGATATAACTATACTGCCGTTAGAAGGCAAAGCAGAAACACAGAAGCATGATTGAATATCTACAGAAATAGTATTTTGAGATATTTGGAAAGAAACGCGTTTTGGATTCCGTACTAACAATAGGAAAATGTTGGAATTTGACGTTTATTTGTTTATTTATTTATTTTGTGTGGGCTTTATTTTCAGAGGGAAATCAAATAAGCAAACTTGCACAATGAAGCTATAGTACAAATAGATGACAAAAATATAAAAGAGGCAAAATAAAAAATTTGCAGAAACTGCGCTTTACTTTCCCACGGCAGTATACTGCGGTTTTGTGAAGCACAAAAGTCGTATCTGCACTTTTTTTGTAAAATTTAGTTTTTGTTGTTTTCTTTGGAACATATTTCATCTCAATACATTTTATGGTAATGAATGAGAAATAGTTTTCAAAAATGTCTGAAGTTACACCTGAATCAAATATATGGAAGTGCAAAACTTTAAACAGCAATTTCTCAGTTTTTTACAAATACTACACTGGCCATTAAAATTGCTACACCAAGAAGGAATAATCTGAATGAAACAAAATTTTGCACACGTGATGGCAACATTGACACTAGAAAACGATTACAAAATGAAAGCAAAATGATCATTTATTACTGGAAAAATCTCACATGAATGGAGGTTTAAGTACCCTGTTGCGCCACCTCTAGCTGGAATTTAAGAACCGATACGGTCGAGCATTGAGGTACAGCAGTTTCGTACGATGTCTTACGTCTTCTCGTACCACAGTTGCTGTAAACGCGCCACTAATTTGATCAAACTTACAGGCTGTCCAATTTACCGTCTCAAGTGATCCCAGATATGCTCAATTTGTGACAAGTCACAAATCGCAGACAGAGCATCACGCAGACCAGAGAAAGTGATAATGTGGAAGAGGAAATCCCTTTACACCCTTGCTGTGTTTGACCGAGCATTGTCATGTTAAAAAATGGTTCCTGGGAGCCCCGTCGTGAGTGCTAACACGTATGAGTTTGATCGAATGAGTGGCACGTTTACAGCAACTGTGGTACGAGATGACGCAGGATATCGTAGGAGACTGTTATGTCTCAATGCCCGATTGTTTCGCTTCAAGTACATCGTACATTCACGCTAGAGGTGACTTACTTAACCTCCATTCATTCGAGATTTTTCCAACCATAAATGATCAATTTGCTTTCATTTTGTAATCACTTTCTAATGTCAATTTTATATCACGTGTGCAAAATTTAGCTTCATTCTGGCAATTTCTTCTTGGTGTAGCAATTTTAATGGCCAGTAGTGTACTTTTGCGCTTAGGTTGGTCGTATAAAAAAACGGGGAAGGGATATGTTGAAAAAATAGCTCGAACAGTGTTGAAGAGAACTCTGGATCGACGAGTAAAAACCACTTAAAACAGAAAACGTTAAATATAAGTGACGCAAAATAGGAATTCTACTGCATAGGTTTCTTTCAATAGTTAAAGGAGAAAAAGCATTCGTTTGATATTTTTCAAGTATTTTATAATTATTTTGACGAACCAAAAAGGGATATTGATATCTTTATTAAAATACTTATTAGCAAGAAAATTTTGTAAAATTTCATACTTAATTTTTGAATTTTTCATGTATTTTGAAGATTTGCTCTTTTAATCAAGGAAAAGAAGTTTTTAATTAGATATTAAGATAGACGCATAGATCTGAACATCAGGACTAAAAACTTATTTCATTGAAACTGATATTTCGATGCAAAGAGATTTCACTGTATATGAAAACATGCAATCCACGAACAGAGATCTTCTTATTTGCTGGAAGGCACTAATGTGGTCGTAATGGAAATTAACGCATAATTATAAAATGCAGTAATAGAGTAAGAGCCCATGGGTGCCAGACATACGTCATAGTATAAAGGCCCAAAATTTTCCTGCGTAAGCGCACTGGAGCAGGTATGAAGGGTTCGCTATTAGTTAAGCTGACTCGCGCTGGCTTTGGCGGGCAAGAGGTAGCAAAGGCGCGAAAAAATGGTGAACAAAAACATCATAGT
This sequence comes from Uloborus diversus, assembly GCF_026930045.1. Taxonomy (NCBI): domain Eukaryota; kingdom Metazoa; phylum Arthropoda; class Arachnida; order Araneae; family Uloboridae; genus Uloborus; species Uloborus diversus. The sequence goes on from NC_072732.1 coordinate 220,400,766, forward strand.
ATAACGCGTGATTTTTTAATATTTTATTAGGGGTACTATTACGAGTTAAACCTTACAAAGCCAGACACTTAGCACGCTGGCTTTGCGCAGCCAGACACTTCAAAGCAGAGGAAAAAATGGTGCACAAAAACATCATAGTATAAAGCGCGATTTTTTTTATATATTGTAAGGGGTGCTACTAGGAGTTACGCCTTACAATGCCAGACACTTCGCACGCTGGCCTTGCGCAGCCAGACACTTCAAAGTTGGGAAAAATCGTGTCCAAAAACATCATAGTATAAAGCGTGATTTTTTTATATTTTGTAAGGGGTGCTACTAGGAGTTATGCCTTACAATGCCAGACACTTCGCACGCTGGCCTTGCGCAGCCAGACACTTCAAAGTTGGGAAAAATCGTGTCCAAAAACATCATAGTATAAAGCGTGATTTTTTTATATTTTGTAAGGGGTGCTACTAGGAGTTACGCCTTACAATGCCAGACACTTCGCACGCTGGCCTTGAGCAGCCAGACACTTCAAAGTAAATCGTGTCCAAAAACATCATAGTATAAAGCGTGATTTTTTTTATATTTTGTAAGGGGTGCTACTAGGAGTTACGCCTTACAATGTCAGACACTTCGCTCGCTGGCCTTGCGCAGCCAGACACTTCAAAGTTGGGAAAAAAGTGAGCAACTTTATGTATTTTTATGAAATGTGATAATAACACCTTTTATTTCTTGGCACTAATACATTACATATTTAATCCTGTTCTAACTTGCGGGAAGAGTGCAATTACTGAGTATCTTTTTTAGTTGTATAGGTACGGCTTCTGCCGTACAGGGTCGTTCCTCAATTTGTCGCACTTTTATTTAGACCTACATAGACTCTTTATCACATTTACGAGGAGCGACTCAGACATGAAAAATCGTATTACTGGTCAACCTTTTCGTCAGTGGCGGATACAAGGGGGGTCATCATGACCCCCCCCCCCAAACCCATGACAGTTTTTGAATGTTTGCTTGAAAAAATAAAAAAATTAATCGAAATAAAAAATTTCGAATTCAATTTTTTTGGGCAGAACAATGAAGGGAAGTGGATACAAGGAGCGGGGGGGGGGGAGGTCATGACGGTCGCGACCCTTTCCCTTAATCTGCGACAATACTTTGCAATCATTACAAGGTTCATTGAATTTGAGTAGTGAAAATGACTGCTTGAAAAAAAAACCAGAACGAAACCATAAATAAAATTTTTGAATTCCTTTTTTTGTGGCATCATATGTCATTTTTCTATTGATATATAGCTGCACTTGAGACAGTTTTTCTACGGCGCTGTTCATCAGGCGCCGAAAAATGAAAAGTAACAAAGAAGTGTCTGCCACCCGATCGCTATGATAGTTATTGTAAAACTGCAGGCAATTAATTGATAAAACATTTGAGTGTGTAAATATTTTTATGTAAAGTATCTGTAAATTATTATTCCTTTCTGTTGTGATCTTTAGACAGTTTCGTTTTTGTTCGTGCTGAGTTATTTGTAAATGTGCTGTAAATAGTTAATTCAAAAAGTTTAAATCAGTGTTTTGGATTTTGTGTCGTGCAAGAAATGTAAAATTTTAGTTTCGTGTTTGCGCGAAACTTCCCGTAAGTTAGCCCCTTTTATTAGACGGAAACTGTGCAGAAAAAAGCCGCGTTTTGTAAGAAAAGGACTTCCTATGACAAAACCAATGAAGCTTCGGGTGACAAAATATTGTTGTCTTTTTTTGCAAAGTTAAAAAAAAAACTTCTGTATCAGACTCTGAGACTGCGACGTCTTCGTCCACCTCCGATTTTTCTGCAACTGAAAAGAATCAATCGGTGTCAACCGAATTATTCAGAAAATGTTTAATTTTTAATTAGATTTTCGCCGCATTTTTAAGTGAAGTTGTAATAGTATATTACTGCATACAAGATGGATGTGTCATTCTCAGATATATGAATGAAATGAACCTTCTTCACAGAGAAATCAGTACATAAAATATAATAAAGAGCAGTGACCGTCATAAGAAGCTATTATCTTAATGTTTATTTTATTATAATTAATATGCAATATAATTTTTTAGTTACGTCAGTTGGTTACAGGCTCGGACTGGCCCGCCTGCCAACCTGCCCGAGGGCAGGTGCGCCCTTCCTACTTTTTATGATGAAATGCAATGCAAACGCCTTCGCTGAAAAACAAAAATAAAAACTTATCTTGCAAATTCAGAACGGAATTTTCTAATTGATTCGAAAGCTCTCATACCTTCCATTTTGAAGTTTCGAAAATTTTCCTCCGAGCCCGCTTTCCCTAACGTTATCTTCTAAAATTTTCCGTCTTTTGAGTTTCAATTTCGAGAAATTGCCGGGAAAAGTTCCGTCTATCCCATCCCCTCTCTTCCCGTAATGTTTCCAAAGATGACCAACAAGAGCGTTTTTAAGACTCTAGTTTCAAAAAAAAAAAAAAGAAAAGAAAAGAAATAAAAGAAAAGAAAAGGGAGAGACCTTGGAATCTTCAATCAAAAAGACTGCCTATTCTGGAACTTCGATTTCCGAAAACATTCTGGAAGAAAGTTTCGAATCGCATTTTTTCCCCTAACGTCATTAAAGATGGACGGCAATAGCGTTTTAGGATTAAAATTTAAAAAAAAATTCTGGAGCTGGGGGGAGGCCACTAGACCTTCTCTCTTTATCTTCTAACATCATCGAAATTAGTCTAACTGCATTTTTGAATTACATGAACAAGTTTATTATTGTTGGTAGAGTCGGTAGTGGTTGCCGTTTGAATACAGTTGTCTAGGCGTTTGTCAGTGAGTTTTTCTACACTTATTTTTAATGAATTTCATAGTGGAAAAGTTGAATTTCGTATAGATATGTAGCAGTGCGCATTTTATAACATAATGACCACTTGACATCAATGTCGCCTAGTGAAAAAAATATCACTCAGAAGATGCGAAATCAAACCACTGGGCGACTTCAGAAATTTCGAATGTATTTATTCCTTATTTTTTTTTTGTAAATTGCCGTTTTTGGCACTTGATTGAAAAAACTAGTGAAACGTGCCTTCCCCTAAAAGTTAACAAAGATGGCCTACAGTCAAGTTTTTACAATTTCAATGGGAAGTCCACAAAATCTCTCCTCTCCCAAATAAACAAAAATCGTCTAAAATTGTTTGAAAAAATTCCGGGAAAAGGTCACCAAACTCTCTCTCTCTCCCCCACCCCTAACACATCACAAAAAATCGTCTACAACTGTATTTTTATGACTTTAATTCCAAATATTTTGCAGGGGAGAGTTCCTTGACCCCCTCTCTCCAATGCCATCGAAGATTGTCAAAACTTTTGAATTTTTGCATCTTTAATTTCGAAAAAATCGCCGGAATCGAAAACTTTTTCGAAAATGTCGCTAATGAGGGCTTTCAATTACGTTTTTAAAACTTCAATTCCGAAAAAGTTCCGGGGGAGAGCCCTCGATCTCGAGTCCTTCTCCTAACGTCAATGAAAACCCACTAACATTGTTTTTGAAGTTTCAATATTGAAAATTTGACGGTTTACTCCCGACTCCATCCCTTCCCTTTACGCTACCAAAGATGGCTCACCATCGTATTTCAAAGCTCCAATTTCCATCAATTTCCGATGGAAAGTTCCAAACCCCGTTCCTTCCCCCTACGTCATAAAAGATGGCTTACAACTGCGTTTTTGAGACTTCAATTTCAAAAAATTTCCGGAGAAGAGTCCCCATGTCTTTCTTTCCTCATCTTTCAACATCATTCAAAGATCGTCTAAAACAGCTTTTTTGGAACTCCTACATCGAAAAGTTTCTGTTGAAAAGTTCTGAACCCCATGTCTTCTCCTACATCATCAAATGTGGCCTACAATTGCGTTTTTAGGACTTCAATTCCAAAAATTTTTCCGGGGGAAAGCCCCCGAATCCCCTGGTTTTTAGTAATACTATAATTGCGTTTTTGAAGCTATCATAAACGACTGGGGAGAACTCATGTCTCTCATCTTTCCCTCCAAGAACACAAAGATAGCAAATAATTGTGTTTTCGAAAATATACCCTTAAATTTCAAAAAAAAAAAAAAAAAAAAATCCGGAACGGGACCCCCAAACCTCCCTTCCACTTGTTAACCTCCAAATAGTCTAAAAATGGGTTCCGAACCAAAATTTTCGGGAGAGAGCCTGCAAACACTCCTTCCTTAGTGCGAATATTAAACAAAACTCAATCAACAAACAAATCCAAAACTATCTTCAAATTTTACTTACAAATGCAATTTTAGTATTTCATTATGTTCGGTACGTAAACTGGTAAAAAGAGATGCCATTTTGGTGCTGCAACCTTTCTTTTATAAGGAAAAAAGTACATTTGAGGACCTGAGTAACAACTGAAAAAACTTCACGAGTTTGCAAACGAATCCAAAGTTAAAGGGTTTAATTTAGATAATAGATCTAAAATATTAGTAAAACTCTTTTTTCAATTTTTTATTCTTGTGTGTGTGATACTCGAAACACTTAGAACTTTCATTCAAACTCTTTGAACAAAGCACATTATTCAAAAAAAAAAAAAAAAAAAAACATGCTTCAGTTCTTAAACTTTTTAAAAAAATTTATTTTCATTAGTCCCCCCTCTCCCCCCCCTTAATGAATTACTCAATTGCCCCTCTCAACAGGATCGTCTGGATCCGCCACTGATCGCTCCCCTAAAATGATCGTCTATATCCTTTCCGCAATCCCCCCCCCCCCCCATTGACATACGCTTTCAGAAAAATTGGGGTATGCGCCTTTTTGAGGACCCAGTCCGACCCTGGTTGGTTAATGTTTAATTACAACTTTTATGCCAAACAATCCTTTACTTCCGGCCCAGACCTATAACTTTCAGGTTCCGCTACAAATATCAACATGTCCTATATGTTTTATGAACTCGTATCTGAGATCTTGATCTGAGATGCCGTTCAAAGTCGCTAAATTTGAATAGGATTAAAACTTTTTTTCAGCACAAATTCAAAGTTCACCGTTAGAACAGAAAATATCATACTGTTACTTCACGGCTTTTACAAGATGAATCCCAGAGGTCAGACCAAATGATTTATTTTAGTTACAATTATTTAAATTTAATTTAACTTAGTTCAAGAAAATTGCCGTTCGTGAGACCACATTCTTAAGAATGACCCAGGGGTGCTTGTGATCCAAAATTTTCGAAAATCATGGGTTGCCGTTTCCGAAAATTTAGAGGTAACAACACATTTCAAAATTAAAAAAATATTTAAAAAAAAAATGAAAAAAAAAAAAAAACAATAAATAGTTATTTTAAAGATTTTTGTATGCAAATTTGAATTTTTTTGCGGGGGGAGGGAGTTTTCAACTAGCAACAGTCACGCCTCGGTAGAACCTCATTATCTATGAGACTGCCTCTGCGCAAAGCTAAACGGTCGGGGAGGGGGGGGGGGCTTCCTCAAAGTTTCCGAAAATTTCAGACCGTCTAAATGTTACTTGAGTCCACCATGACCCTCCCCCAAAAGGAAATCCTGTATCCGCACCTGCTTTTCGTCTAGTTGCATTACAGAATTGTTATTTTGATTATTTTTTTTTCTTAATTAAATGTTTTATGTTTTTTTTTTTTTTTTTTTTTTTTTTTTTTTTTTTTTTTTTTTTTGTTACAGACCCCCAACCAATCGCGCCGGGAAAATAATTTTTTAACATTAGTGCAGGGAATTTAATTTCAAATATGAGGGCCGAAAAAATTTGAAGATTTTGGTTTTTTTTTACGAACTTTTGAAATAACCCTTTATTTTGCGTTTTTTCCTGTGTTTAATTTTTTTCTAAACCTATCCCTCAAAAAGTATGGGAATTTCTTTCTGAAAATTTAGTATGTAGTAGTCAAAACATTTATCCCTCTTCAGAAGAAGAAAGTTTTCAAATATACGCGATAGCTATTTTTTTTTTTTTTTTTTTCAATTTTTTATTGAAACTTCGAAAAAAAACCTTTATTTTTCGCTTTTTTTTTTTTTTTTTTTTTTGCGTTTAAATCTTTATAAACCCATCCCACAAAAGATGCGAGATTTCTTTCAGAAAATTTAATATGTAGTAGTAAAAACATTTCACCTTCTTAAGAATTTTTTTCCAAAAATATGCAATTGCTCATTTTTTACAATTTTTTAAAACACATCGTATCTTCCAGCAATGGCCCACGGGGAATAAACTTTCTTCCTTTCACAACCTAGCTGTGACGTCATAATAGTGCGAAAAGGTTCCTTCCAATTGCAGTGACGTCCTGCCTAGATTTCGATTCGATATTGAGTAATTGAATCTAATTCGCTGCAACGTTTCTTTCTTTTTTTTGCTTTTTTTTTTTTTTTGCTTTTGCTAACGGTAGAACTTGCTTTTTATTTACTTCTTTTAACTTAGGAATGCTTTCTTTTTTGAATCATCCCTCCCCCGCCGGACGTTTCGCTGTATCATTTTACGTTACATATTTGCGTAATTAAGTTAATTAAAATATCGAGGGTTTTTTTTTTTTTTTTTGTCAAACGCTACTTCTTGCACACTACGGGAAACAAGGAGGGGGTTTTTTTTGCGCTATTTAATTAAATGAATTAAGCTCCTAATAGCACCATTTACAAAATATAAAAAAATCACGCTTTATACTATGATGTTTTTGGACACCATTTTTCCCAACTTTGAAATGTCTGGCTGCGCAAGGCCAGCGTGCGAAGTGTCGGGCATTTTAAGGCGTAACTCCCAGTAGTACCCCTTACGAAACATAAAAAAATCACGCTTTATACTATGATGTTTTTGGACACGATTTTTCCCAACTTTGGAGTGTCTGGCTGCGCAAGGCCAGCGTGAGAAGTGCCTGGCATTGTAAGGCATAACTCCTAGTAGCACCCCTTACAAAATATAAAAAAATCACGCTTTATACTATGATGTTTTTGGACACGATTTTTCCCAACTTTGATGTGTCTGGCTGCACAAGGCCAGCGTGCGAAGTGTCTGGCATTGTAAGGCGCAACTCCTAGTAGCACCCCTTACAATATATAAAAAAATCGCGCTTTATACTATGATGTTTTTGTGCACCATTTTTTCCCTGCTTTGAAGTGTCTGGCTGCGCAAAGCCAGCGTGCTAAGTGTCTGGCTTTGTAAGGTTTAACTCGTAATAGTACCCCTAATAAAATATTAAAAAATCACGCGTTATACTATGATGTTTTTGTTCACCATTTTTTCGCGCCTTTGCTACCTCTTGCCCGCCAAAGCCAGCGCGAGTCAGCTTAACTAATAGCGAACCCTTCATACCTGCTCCAGTGCGCTTACGCAGGAAAATTTTGGGCCTTTATACTATGACGTATGTCTGGCTATCATGGGCTCTTGGACTATTCTTCATACCTGCCAAAAAATTTTACCACATAGTTTACGAAACACATTAAATTTTAAAATATGCGAGTAAAAAACATAAAAAAAAATGAAAATGAAATAAATAATGAATAATTATCTCAATTGAAATACTAATCGGAATTTGATTGCTAATTAAAAAGTTAGCAATTTATATTTCAAGTAGAACGTTTTCAAATGTATTCTGATTCATGAGAAATAATAGAATGTTTCTTGAAAATTTGAGCTGTAAAATTACTCTTGTCGTTACAAGGTCCTAAAATGAGAGTACGTGGGGAAAGGTCATTAAATTTAGAAAAATAAAATTTGCGGAGGGGGAAAAATGTATTACACTCTATTACTCAAGATGACGGAGCAAATATTTCGAATTCTAGTTATACATGTATGGAAGATAACATTTTCGTTTACTTTCGATTTTGTAAGTGCATTGTATGCACTTTTCAAGTTTTCTTATTATCAATTTTTTCACATTAAACATTTTCAATGTATTTCATTACCTTGTTATTTTAAGATTTTCTTTAACCTCAAAAAAAAATCAATAAAAATTTTGTACAAGATTTTTTTTTTAATTGAAATTTTTTACTTTTACAAATTGGACAAAATGAATGAGGAATAAGAAAAAAAAAATATCATTCATTCCTAGAGATGAAATTTTTTTATTTTTTGAAAACTAGGATGCGAATTATTTTTTCCTGAATGTAACACTAATTCTTTCCTCTAGATGCCGGGAAAAAACATTAAGCATCAGCGAAAATTAGTAAAATCTTCCGATTGAGAATGTAAAATTCAACCATTTAGTTGCAAAATGATTCTAGAGATGGCGCCTCAAAAGAGATAAATTTCTCTATGTGCTGCCATCTAGTAAGTAACATTACAATAAATTGACTTCACTAAAATAAAGCATGTAAATTATGTGACTTGTCTTTAATTTTTTATTCAGTACTTACTGCTCGCTGTTTTTTGCTGCTTGTTTCTAATCAAAGGGCTACTTCTTTTACAGTATTTTGCGGTAAGAGAGAAATTTTTACCGTAAAACGAGTAGAAATGTTTGTGTACGAAAGGATATTTTGAATTTTGTTTATTCAAACGTTTTAACATTAATGCCTGTGCTGTGCCCGTAGGAAAAAAAAAATCAAAGACAATTTTATCTGCTCCGAAAACAAATTCTTGCCAGTAACAAAGCGAATTACACAGATTCAGAATAGGTTCTTTGTTCTAATAAATAAGTTCATTAGTACATACATAAAAAAGAAACAAAATAAATTTCTCTGTATAGTACTTAATATTGACAAAAATGTTGGATTTTTTAGGCAGAAAAAATTATTCAATTTATTCATTTGATAATTAAAACGCCTTACTTGACTCCAACGAAAGAAAAAGAAAAGAAAATGGAAAACACGAAAAAAACTTTTTTTTTTAATAATAAAAAAATATTGCTGAGCTGTATTTCGCTCTAATATATTCGCTCCATCATTTTTTAAATCAAAAATAACGGTTTTGGTGTTTTACTTTTCGATTTCTTTCAAAATTTGAAAATCAAGCAAATTCAATCAGTTCATTTGTAAGAGCAAAAACGCGGAAGAAAAACAAAATGTAGAACTGAATTGCTGCCAAAATTTGTTTTAGTGTCATTCTTCAAAAAGTGTAACTTTTCTGTCACACACCTTTTACAGAAAAAACGTTAAGGAACAATTCATTTAACAATGCTTTTTAATTTCATCAAAAATATATCTATTTAAACCTGCCAACAATTCTTTAATAATAATTTTTATTTTAGTACATTTTTGGTTCACACTATGTGAATTCTCACCTCCGGTAGCATGTCATACACCTTTGTTTGACTGTTTATGTTGCTTAATAACTCATTTAATTAAAAAATATATATATATTTATTTATTATTCCTTTCACAAATGTCTCAAATACTAATTATTTAAGTACATTTAATTTTTTAATATTATGTTTTAGTTCGTTTTTTTGGGATAAGTAGTCGTGTCACACAAAAAATTCTCACCTCTGTTACCTAAACACAAAATGCCATTCCTCATTAACACGGGCAGTAATGACATCAAATTTTATTTTCCATGATACAAGGAAGCCCCCTTTATTTTCAGTCATAGTTGAAGTTCTGAGATTTTTGTCGAAAAAGAAGATGATAGATTTTGTCTTAAAAACTGTGACTTCTCACCTCCGTGAGTTTGAATTTCAGGGTCGTAAATTAATGTAAAAAAAGAAGTGACCATGTTTTCATATGCTTAACATGTGCAGATTATAGCAACGAAGAAAGAACATATTTTGAAAAGCGATAGCTTTGTGCAAGGTAAATTAGATAAAAATGGAACAACGTTTAAAAGCACAAAAAGGATAAAAAGTTTTTAAAAACGCAGACATGTTTCGGAGGCAATAGCCTCCTTCCTCAGTGCGAAATGAACAAAATGAACAAAATGTTTTGTTCATTTCGCACTGAGGAAGGAGGTTATTGCCTCCGAAACATGTCTGCGTTTTAAAAAACTTTTTATCCTTTTTGTGCTTTTAAACGTTGTTCCATTTTTATAAAGAACATATTGCCCTGAAAAATGTATCCATTAGACCTATATTAATGGAAAATTCCTCACCTCCGCGACAGACCTCAATATCATTAATTCTGAGGTGAAAATAAATGACGGAGGGGAAATATATCATTCTACCACAATTATAAAATGCCAGTATGTTCTCAAATTTACTAAACACTATTTTTCAACACACATTTGAACTAAAAGGACAACTACTAATTAATCCGTATTTTAATTACGAGAGCTTAATATTAGATTCCCACTTATCATTAAAATAGCTCATTGTTTGCACAGTTAACAAAATTACTACTTTGATTTTAAATTGGCCTTGATTTTTAAACATTAAAAGTTTTTTTCTTTTTTTTTATTTCCGAGAACAAGGCATTTTTTTTTATTTATGAGTAAAATAATTGGAACTTAGCTGGGCTATTGTTTATGGTTACTTCTAGTAGGTAACACTTTCATGTAAGAATAAAACAAAAGCTTTCGAAATTGAAAAATATTTGCGTTCAAAAGTTACGTTTTCTGGAGAATGACCCTTAAAAGACTATTTTGAAATAAATTAAGAAAAAAATGTTAGGAAATTAAGAAAAATGTCATCAAATACTTTTTAAAGGCAACTAAGAAATTTCAAATGCGGTGTATTCATATAGATTAGGGTGCATCATAGGCCCCATCAATTTTTTTTTTCGCTTAGAAATGCTTTGTCCCTAAGCTACTTTTATTCTACATACAAAATTAATAACTTGTGTGAAATTTTCCCACTTTGAACAATATCTATGTGTGCCACCTGACAATTGAAACTTATGAAAACTCTGAAAAATAACATACTAAGCAATTTTTTACATTTATTTAATTATTGAGAGAATTATTTGATTTATTGAAGTCAATTTATAGTACATTTCATAAAATTACTTGGTTAAATATTAAAGTTTGGCTTAAAACTTAGTTTTTAATCTATTTTCCACCTTTTGCGAAGATTTGGTAGTTTTCTTCGATCATACTCAAGTACTTGTAATATATTCCGGTAAGGACCTTAAGTTTTAGCTGATATTAAAAAGTCATTGGTCAGCTTTATTCCTCGCTCAGCACAATCGTTTACTACATTTATTCCTTTCAAATTAATTTTTGAAGTCTGATATGAAATACAATTTGGCCACTGTTGAACATCTTCCACCATGAATCCTGAATCTAACTTCAAAATTAAAAATAAAAACCAGGAATTAATGCCAGCAAAATCACAGTGTTGAAGAAAAATGAATTTCTGTTGAAAACTGTGGTTTTCCAAATCTGTGTTTTGGATTAGAAAGATTAGCTCGTCTAATGGCTAATATACTGTCAGCAAGAGCACGTCGGTCTGCTTCAGGCACTTTAAAACTCCATAGTGCTAGAGGCAGTTTCTTCTGTCAGATACCAAAGGTGATTTTTAAAAGCATTAATTGCACTTCCAGAAATTTCTGAATTAATAATGCTATATTTTATAAGTAAATGAAAGAATTGCAAGTCATTCCATAGTGCATCGAAGACAGAAGTGCACATCACCCACCATGAACTATACACCAAAGTGACAAAATTAACAAAATTTCTAAATTTTAAAACTTGTTGATGTGTAGTTATTCTTCCAGTTGGTAGTTCTTGGATTTGATGTTGAAATAAGCAAATTTTGATTAAATACATTAGTTTTGCCATCTGCTTTACATAAAGCTCCTAGACATTTAAAGTCTGCTGCAGTTATCTCAATTGGATCGTTTACTGAGAATAAAAGACAAAGTTGAACAAATTCTAAGTAGTTACCTCTGCAAAACACAACATTTGATTTAACTAATTTGATAACATTGTTTTTGCACTTGTCAATTAATCTTCTTGCGGACTCACTGAATAAACTGTCATCAAATTTGGATAAATTCATAGGTATATCAGCGTCATTCTCTTCCACAAACTGCAGTAATGTATAATGTTTGCGAAAGCTTTTAAACAAATATGTCTGGTGACTTCTATGCTTCAATTTTTAAATCATCAAACACATGTGACAATATAATTCCGAGTCCTCTTGAGTTATTCCAAGTCCAAATACCATTGAAGATTGTCTGGTTTTGACTTTTACCTTTTGTACAGATGAACAAGGCTTTGTTTGGGGAGAAAATGTCACTGATTCAACAGCAGCTGATTTACTCATGTTTATTGAAAAATTTCAAAATGTGTTACTTTCGAAAATTCATAGACCTTATGAATTAAAATAGCACAGATCAACTTCTTGAAGTGGTTTACAACACATATGGTAGAATAACAAGAAGAAAACTTAAAGAACTAGCATTAGCAATTGTATGATAGAAGAAAATGGTAGAAAGTTGAAAACAAATAAGGAACCTAAACTGAGTTACAAAACATGTTATGGAAAGTTACTGAAAAAATGGTAACAGTTGAAGTTAACATAGGTACAATGTAAATTAAATAATTTAAAAATTATTTCCCAGTATTGCACTTTGAGTCACTTTTGATGTTATAATTGTTCATTTACCTTAAAAAAGAAACTTCTTCCTCGAGGTGGGATACCTAAATCAATTTTGATTTTCATAAAAATTCACAGGAATACTATCTAGTGGTATGAGAACATTTTTAAATTAGGGACAAAACAATTTTAGACTAGTCGGGCAAATGATGCACCCTAATATAGATATCAATACATTTTCTAGGTATAGGTGTGTTACTCTTATTTTAAGGCGACAATACATAAACTTTAAAAGCAATTGAACTTTTTCTATAGATTCCATGGGAAAACCCGGAAAAAAAAAGGATAATCGCTCAATGTTTTTCTGGTCGAAAAGCAGAATCAAAAAGAAAAATTGAAAACCCTTTTAAAAGCCTTCTTTCAGCTTGTTTCTCTTTGTCTGTCAACAATGAAATCGTTATCAATCGCGTGAATAAAGTTTTGGAATTTTACTTCAAATTTACTTCAAAAAGTTATATTGCGGTCCTCGATAAATTTTCGGGTCAAGCGAACGCCCCCATCACACATAGAATTTTTTTTTAATTGGTACCAACATTTTAAGTGTGCGAGTAAGTATTCACTACAGAAATCACGATAGAATTCTAACTAAAAATGATTTTAATGGTATGTTCGGAACGTGAAGTCCTGCAAAGATGAAACCTAGGTAATAATACTCTCAATTAAGTCACCAGCAAAATATGTATTTTTTAAAAAAACCCCAAAAAACACAAAAAAAAAACCCCGACTGCGTAAAAACCAAAAAACTAAAAAGAAACTTTTTAAGTCCAGTAGTTCAGAATTTTATTAAGTATTACTGAATAACTATTTCATTGAAATAGTTTTATAATTGATACACACATAAGACAAATCGTAAATTTAAAAGCAGAATAGACGGATCAACATTCGGGGCACATTCCTTTTTGACCAGTCAAGGAAACCCGTAAAATTTCAATTGGCCCCGACTATTGATCCTTCTATTCTGCTTTTGAATTTATGATTTGTCTTATCTGTGTACGGTATAAAACTATTTCAACGGTGTAGTTATTCAGTAGTACTTAATAACATTCTAAACTACTGGGCTTATATATTTTTCTTTTTAGTTTTTTACGCAGTCGGGTTTTTTGTTTCTATTTAATAATTTTTTATTTGACATTTTTTAGTTAATTTTCATTGACTTAGTTATTATGATTATGATACGGTACATTTCGCAATCTTGTCATTTTATTGAGACAACGCGGACCCCCCCCCCCCCCCCATCAGTCAAATCTTTCTCCCAAACCTAAAAATGGCCGTCAAGAGAGTACACGTCGCGAAACTCAATTCCCTGAATCACGACAAAAACAAATGCAACATGTTAGAGATGAAAATCGAATTAGTAAACTCGGTAAACAAAAAATTCAGGCAGTGAAAACGCTACCTGCATTTGTCGCACGCTGTGTAGCACGCAGGTAGCGTGCGACACGATCCCGAACTGACAATATGGCGACTTGTTGATATGGTGAATTTTGATTGCTGTCATGTGTTTGGTGACACTCCTCCCAAGGTTAAGACAAATCGATTGACGCAAAAATTACCAAAATTGGTCAAGGCGTTTAGCCCCTAGAACGCCACATAGGAGCAAACATACATGCACAGACTCATAAACGCATTATCCTCCTTAGCGTCGCGCACGCGCAGTCGGGGGTAAACGATCAAGTTATCTATTTAGGAGCTACGATCTCGTCGATCTCACAGACAGACACAAATACAGACGTCAAACTTATAACCCCCTTCCTTTTACGTGGGGGGTTACTGAGTTCGGCAAGGAAAAATCCACTGGAGAGAGAAAAATAAAAAGTCATCAAAATTAAATATTATTTCTTGACATACATCTATTTGCGCATCACCGAAGAAATCCGGTTTGCTATGCCAATAATGGTCTTTGGTGTAGTGCCAAAATAAGAGAATTTCGACTCTTTCAACCCAAGCATAAACTAACTCGTCCGAGGTCAAGCGTTTTGTTATCGGAACCTACTCTGGTTGGATTACAGTGACCCTGGAGGTGCGATCAGAACTTTTGCCTAAGAAAGGTAATGCTTTTGATCAGCACTAGCAGCGAAAGGAGGAGGGGTTGGAGGTGACAAGAGGAGTTGGTTTTAACATTTTCCATCTCCAGCTCAGTCACTTTCCTATGCCGGGCTGATTAGTGCTAATAAGCACGAAACTGCAGTCCTCGACTGGAAATGACTGAGCTGGCGGTGTATTTCACGTATAATACAATAGTTTATACATATAAAAAGGCTCTTTTGATCAAAAAATTCCTTCAGAAGGTATTTTTGATCAATAAACCCCCTCCAGAAGGTATTTCTGGCTGCGCTAGTGAACACTAGACTACGAATGATATTGACGTGTTTTTAAAGTTTTGATTACTGATTACGGTAGACCGGCCGGGATTCAAACAAAAGATCTGAAACCTAATGGTCCGCGGACAGAAGATCCACGTCTAAGAGGCCCGGCTGACAGAAAACAGAAGACCCATGGGACAGAAGGTCCGGCAGACATAAGGTCCGACGGACAAAAGATCCACGGACTGGAGGGACAGAGTTTATTTTCGACAGAGAGAACATAAGGTCTAGTTTTCTGATCAGGTTGGACATAAGGAGCAGTTAGTAATTTGTTTTATATAATGAATCACAAAAAATCTTTACTAATAATAAAACCTGAAAGTCGATGTTTCTGAATGTCTGTGTCTATGAATCTCTGTATGTCTGTTAAGCGCATAGCGACTAGACCGTTCGGCCGATTTTCATGAAATTTGACACAGAATTAGTTCGTAGCATAGGGGCGAGCACCTCGAAGCGATTTTTCGAAAATTTGATTTTGTTCTTTTTCTATTCCAATTTTAAGAACATTTTACCGAGCAAGTTATCATACCGTGGACGAGTAAATTACCAAATTGTCATAACGTGGAACCGTAACAGGGGCGAGCAAATGAACGCAGCAAATTGGCGAGAAATTCATCCGTCCATAATTTATAAATATACAGGGGAACTAAATGAAATTTTCATTTTTTTCTGCTACGGGCAAAGCCGTGCGGGTACGACTTGTTTGTTTTATAAAATGAATCATAAAAGGTCTGAAAATCCGAATAATCAAAACACGACTAATGAGACTAAACTTTTTTTGAATTTCACTACGTCGCGGAGCTTGTTAAAAAAGAAAGAAAGGAAAAAAGAAAAAGACGTTCCGTTTGTGACTAGGAATATCCCACCTATGGTCCTAGGACGAAAATGAAACGAATCGAACGTTAGTCATGGACCTCAAGATCCAGCAAAAAGATACCAATTACTCTTGGAGGCAATATTCATTCCCCAGTTCCACACATTTCGGGGCCCATCCAACGGGCCCCGGGACCAACAAACGGACGAGGAAACAATGTCGCAGATTTGGGCAATTAGGCACGCCGCGCTGACCCTTTTCACATTGTTTCTTCAGCGGGGAAGGTGCCGTGGGAACAGCCACCTGAGGGGGCACCTGGACACGAGGGACGGACCAGGGTGACGTATGGGCAAGGAGCTTGGGTGAGGACGAATCCTCGAAGAACATCGTGGGAAGCATTCCTTTCCTGCGATTTGTCACGAGACATGACGATAAAGTTGTCCGTGAGGAACGATTTGGAGGTTCTGTCACATTTATTTTCGATTTTCTATGAGAAGATACAGAATTTGAAATATTTCACACACTACTGTCCAACCACGGGTTGTATGGAATTTTCAAACGTCCAGATAAGACGAATCTATTTGAATGAGGGGGAAAAGTTAAAATTTGATGACAATATTCCGCTCATTTGAATGAGACTGCTTCTGCAAAAGTTGGCATCACTAAAAAATAATAGATTCGTCCATTTCCGCCTGTAAAACGAATGTTTGTCTTTCCATACAATCCGTGGTCAGACAGTATACTTATTTATGTGCAATACGCAACCGATTTTGATTATGATGTAAAGATCTGGTGCATTTCATTTCTCTCAATCGGGAATGAATAAAGAGAAAAAAAGATAAATAGCGTCAACAGACCCTCTGAATCCTCATTGGAGCATGAACAAAAGTCCTCCAAAATCCCCAGTACAATCCCGATATTAGTTCTAAAAAATCCTTTATTGACTGGGGACAATAGTCTTTAAAGTTCCTATAAAAGTAAGGACACAGCCCCTAAAACTTTCCCATTAGCCCCCTCCCCCCTCAAGCTCTCTATTAGAAAAATAAAAATATTTCCAGAAAAGAAAAATATCCATATCCTGTTTCAAGAAATCCCTGTAAGAATAAGGGTGACAGTTTTTTTTTTTTTTTTTAATAATGTCAGCAATACCATTAAAAATACTTGGATGAGGATAATAGTTCAGAAAACCCCTCCCCCTTTCAGAATAAAGAATTTTTTTTCAAAATAATATCAATACTTTCTTTTTAATCACCATCAGAATTGAAAAAATGGCTGCAAATATTTTCCCCTTTGGCTAAATAAGTTCTCTAAAAGTCTCCATCAGAATAACGACGTCAGATCCTCAAAAACCATACCAGCATTAACAATTCTAAAACAACGTTAAGAGCAAATCTAATAGTCCCGATTAGATTAAAGTGAGTAGTAAAACTCTTCATTAATACTTTTGAAATCTCTGATTATCTTCGGTCGGTCGTACAAAAAAAAAGTAGCGAATCGCGGAAAAAGAATTAAATAATAATAATAATAATAATAATAATAAATCACCCGATTACAGAGAAAGCCTCAAAATAAAAGCAAGAACTTTATTTGTCTACACTCGAGAGAAAATGGTAACAGATCCTTCTTCTCAATGATTTTATTTACTCCAATTAAAACTGAATTGGGCGCAATGGGATAGTTTCGAAAATTTTAAAAGTATTTTTTTTTTTGAAAGAGCGTGCTTAAAAACATAGGATCTGACCATTTTTTAAATAATTTATTTTAAGTTTAATATTTTTAAAAAAATACTTAAATCGGCGCGCTTTTTATGTTTACACTTCTGTCGTGTGACATCACAAATGATGAAATGCCATTCACAGAACAAAATGTTTAATTCGCATCTTTACTCACGTGTATTGGCAACGATAGGGTTGATAGCAAGCGTAGAGCGCAATTTTAATTCGCTGCTTGATTATCATAACATGGAAACATAGTAGAAAGATGCGTCAAATTGTATCATTTGTGACGTTATCAAGACCACGCCTTGTTTGAAAAAACGGACATTTAAAAAATTTAATTTAAAAAGAACTGTTGGGAAAAAGAAAGTATTTTTTGGTTCATATAATTTTTTTTTTTTTTTTGGTCATTCTATCCTTTTCAATGACTAAAAGTAGTACTTTTGATTGACAGAAACCACCCCATTCCGTACCAGAAACCGCAGACGATACTTTAAAAATTAATACAAGCCTCGTTTTAGAATATGAAATCAGTTTAAAATGAAGAACTAGAGGGTGTTCTAATTTTCCCTCTAACTTCGGGTGAAATTCACATTATGCAGCATTTTAAATGCCTTAAGATTCTGCAAAAAAACGAACAAATATAAGAGTAGGTAGTATCTCATCGAAAAACGGTCATAAGTTAAATTTATGATTTGCTTTAAAATTGGAACTTAAATTATGGAATGTGCATTTTTTCTAAACAGAAGGTTCCCTGTGTTCGCCCCGGCACACCCCTGATCATATGTATACGAAATTTCATGATGTTCAGTTGAGTAGCTAAGGCGTGAAAAGGTAACAAACAAAGTAATTTTGCATTTATAATATTAGTAAGGATAAAGTCAAATTTCGTAATAAATTTATAATTTACCTTGAAATCTTTATATTTTCATATTGACTATTATTTTTAAATTTTTTGTGATAGATAAAAAAAAAACGTGACATTTCCTGCCTACGTGCGAAACTTTAAGCAGCTAAAAGTGATATTATTCTTTCTTCATTCAAACAAAGGAAATGAATAGTTTTTAGAATTTCTTCATCATCGTTTAAACTATTCCCACAAATTACGATAATTTCATATTTGAATTTATTTCACAAAAATTATTATTTAAATTATTACCTTAAAGGAACTAACTTTAAGACTGATTATTAATTAAATTACAGCAATAAGATTTTATCAGTGTTCCTGAATGGCCTCTTCAGTTGAAGAAGATGTACAGAGGGGGAAAAAAATGTTATTTAGACCACAAATTACGATAATTTCATTTTTGAATTTATTTCACAAAAATTATTATTTAAATTATTACCTTAAAGGACTTAACTTTGACTGATTATTAATTAAATTACAGCAATAAGATTTTATCAGTGTTCCTGAATTGCCTCTTCAGTTGAGGAAGATGTTCAGAGGTGGAAAAAAATGTTATTTAGACCACCAATGACAATTTTCGGGTAACACCTAATGACATCTACAAACCAAACAGGAGCAATACTGTACTATCAACCTATTTATCAGTACATCAGCAACATTTCCCTCGTTAGTGTCAATTTTCTCCAAAACAAGTCGTCATTTTTTCGGAAGTGTGATTATTTCTTCTGATTTCGTTCCCAGAAAAAAGAACGATAAAATAATTTCCCACCCTGCCCACCGTCCGTGTTAGCGAGCCACTTAGCACCCTCCGCTTCTCAGCCCCGCCCACCGAACATCGGAAACTCGACCGACCCCCCACGGAACGCGGGCCACACAGAGCGCCCGCGAATAAAGCCATAATAATTGTTCCTTTCTCCGAAAAAGTGAGCGTGGAACACTTGTCAAACAGATTGTTAGGCACCCTGCCGGGGGTCAAGTGTTTGGTCTCGAGTGACCGATTCTCAATGGCGTCATTTCTCAGATGGATTCTTTCGCCAGCTGAAGGAACAAAAAATGGCACTCGCACAGAATCGAAACTTCGGTTCCGTGGCGAATCGCCTTCGAAGCGAATTCATTTTCGACAAAAGAAGAAGTGCTCATATTTTGTTTTCTAGCGAAAGTTCGGACCCTATTTTCCCCCCAACTGTAAAATTTAACCAGGCCGTTTCTTGACGAATGACCGTTCACGGTCTTTTCGGGAACTCGTTCGTGGACACGCGTTTTTAGCAGCTCTTTGACCAAGTGATTTAGGGCAGGGGAAAGCTGTCTTATAGCTTTTAAAAAAATTTAATATATGTATCAGGAATTAGAGCCCGATCATTCTGATGTACACCACGTGATCACGCAACACACAAATATATTCAACAAAATTGGTTGAGACAAAGGAAAAACTTTAAAATCCGGACGTTTTGTCCAGCCTACTCAGAAAACTGGACGTTATGTCCTAGCTGTCCAAAAATGTGGACGTTATGTCCTAGCTGTCCAAAAATGTGGACGTTCTGTCCTTGGACCTTTTGTCCGTTGGACGTTATGTCCGCTGGACGTTATGTCCGTCGGACGTTTTGTCCTTCGGATGTTTTGTCCGTTGGACGTTTTGGATCTGGACGTTTTGTCCGGTTCCCCCTAAGAATCGACTAAGATTTTTGAAGACACTGAGCAGAAATTCATTTTGTGCGCCCCCCTCCCCCTCCCATTCCCGGTTATTCTATACAATGAAGCTTTAAAATATTTCGATACTTGCGTACACAATCATGCTAAATTTGGTGGTACCTCATATCACAATGTATCAGGCACGTAGCTAGAACTTTGTTAAGGGGGGGGGGGTCCAAGGTTACACGAACTTCAAAAGAGGAGGCATGCTAAAACAAAATCAGTAGCTCATATTTACGTTAAAAAATAAATCCAATTAAAACTAATTATTAAAATATGATAATTAACTAAAATTAATTAAATCATTGAAATTAATAGAGCATTTATTAAAAAATTATTTAACAAAAATTTTACATTAAGTGGCAAAAAAATTATTGTCAGTTTATAAAATTAACATTAAACTAAAAGTTTTCCCATACTAAGTTTTCATACATGGATAGAAAAATTCCATCACATAAGCTTCCTCTGTTCTGATGCTTTGAAAATGAGTGATATAATTCCTATTAATAAAAAGTTCACAATGAAAGAAAATCGGAAAACGAAAACTGTTCTATGGATTACTTGGAAAACGCAGGTAATAGTTTAATAAAATATTAAAGCTTTGTAATATATTTCAACAAAATATGTACAAGTCATTTTATTTCAAAAAAATAAAGAAATCTATATCTATCGAGTCGACGAGTCGAATATAACTATGAATGCAATATAACGTAAATCCGCCACCCTGTCCGATTTGAACAAGATTTCTGGCAAAATTCAACCACCCTCTCGACGAAAATATTAGCAAGGTTTCATTTAAAAAAGCTTGAACTAGTTCTTTATTTATCTACTTTATAACATTCTTTTGATTATTTCTAACCATCATTTAAAAACTTGAACAAACTATTAACTCTTTGATGGATGGAGACTTCCTTTGTTACAATCATTAAAAAAAAATAAAATAAAATAAAATGCGTATTGCCGTTTTTTTTAAATCGTTATTATTATTTTTTTGCAAAACGAATTGGTAAAATAAGCTATCTTAGGATCCGTTATGGTATTTTTTTTTCTAATGGGGCTTCGTTAGAGGCTTTAGCCTTTTCGGATCTAGTGCGAACCACCGATATGGCATCTAGTCTTTCAAATACTACCATTAAGGCGCGGATGTGACTGCACAGGAAATTTCGATGCCGAGTTTCCACCAGATGGAGACACTTGAGCTCTCTTCGGTGCGAAACTGCACTAGGGGTTTAATTTTGTCAAGCCAAACGAATACTGAGAGATCTTTTACCTGTCGAGTAATGGAATGTATGGTGAATGAAATTAAGCATCCACGTATTTTTATTTTAACAACATTTTGGAAAAAATGCAAATGATTGCTTTTTATAAATGTTTTTTATAAGGTCATGAATGATTTAAACATTATTGGCAATTTTCCTCTGATGTTTTCAATTTGATGTTTCATTTAAAAGATCAAGAGGAGGCATCGCACCCACCTATCTCACCACCAAACACGAGTTCAGTTTATTCTGCCAATACAAAAAAAACTTCTGTACAAATCAGTCTTTTTCAAATTAAAAATATAATTGTAAACAACTACAGGGAAAATGGCAATATACTCTATTACGAATTATCGTGTCAATATTTGATTATAACCTGGTTACTTTACTGTCTTTATTAGCAGTAAGCAAGTGTTCGACTCGAAAATTTCATGATTTGGAGTCAAACGTCAGATTTTGATCATTAAGGTAATCTTCGTCCCGTTTGCGATTGCGATAATACAGTAGCATTAAATTAGATACATTTTCAGCAATATGTAATATGCATAAAGCTGGCCAATTTTTGAAATCAAAACTTATAGGTTTCTTATAGCCTCAGTTTGTAAATTTTTTGCTCAACAGCCATCTGATGTTCAAAAGCCTAAAGACAATCTTTTGTAAAAAAATCTTAAAATGATTGTGGTTAAAAATCGAGTAATGATTTAAATCTATCTTCCAAAATTCATCTAACAATAATAACACTTCTGATTCTTTCATTTTCAAATTGGTATAACTTCCATTCTAGGAGCGATTTTGTAATCATCATGTATTCTCGAAAGCATATCATATTTTATAACGTAGGTATTGACTTTTTTTTTTTCTTTTATGTGATGTTAGTAAAAGATATTCTATTGCAAGAAATAGCAAATAATTTTAACTTGAAGAAATTAAGAGTTAAAAAAAAATCTAATATAGACGTGAAAAACACAAGAAAATGTACCTCGCATTGACCTTTTTTTAATTATATGCGCAGTAAATAGCAGAAACTTTCACCTAGTAATTTTATAGAAAAAATGCACATGTCCGTTTTTTGTTACGTTTAATACTACCTCCGCAATTTACTAATGATGGATGCATAGACGCTTATTAAATAATTCCTCAGTAAAAAGGCGGTAAATACTAATCAGACAATTTATTCCAATGAAACAAATACAAATATGCTTTTCTTGAAAAACGGAACAACATCGAAGAAAGATTTTTTTCTTCAGTTAAAAATGACTAGCTGCTCTTCTCTTGGGACCATAGACTCACATTTCGGTAAGATTTAAAAGTACGAATTTCTTATAATTACTTTTAAATTACATGTGTTAATATGGCCGAACTTGCAGTTTCATATACAGTAAAATATTCAAGTAATTTTCAATTTCATTCTTCGCTTCATAAAATTTTGATACAGCGAAAAGTAATTTCGTTGCATCAACTTCAAATTTATTTATTCACTTATGTTCAAAAAAAAAAAAAAAAAAAAATACGAACTTTTCAGGATTACAGTTTAAAAGTTGTAAGCTTCCGGGGAGATAAGTAATTTATTATTGTTAAAAATAAACTAAAAGTTTAAATAAGATTATTAATCAAAATATAAAATGAATCTGAAATAAATCATACCAAAAATATAAAGTTCAAAAATAATTAATAATTAATATTTATTTTTTCTCATCCTCAATCACACGAAATGTGTAGAATTTTTTTTTTTTCGTTGCTGTCGGAACTTAGTTTTTAAATGGGAAAACATATTAACACATAAATTGCTCGTATTGTTAAGAAAACTTTAAAAGGAAACACTACAACTTACCTAGTTTATGTACACTTAATTTTCTTCTGATAACAATTTTGTTCAAGATATGTTTCCTATAAGCGCGTGGTAGAAAAAAACTGTGTGTTAAAACAGAAAATAATAGGAATTTCAATTACTAATTCACCAGGGATGCACCTCACTCTGGCTGTCCTTCGTGCAGCATGTGTCTAGGAAATCAAATCCAAACGGGAAAAGAGTCAAAACGAAAAGAAGAAAGAAAGAAAACCACCCCAATGAGACTGGGGAATGTTTGTTTTCAATTAGTTTGCCGATGGCAATTTAGTGGGCTGAGGGAGAGGGGCCGAATTTCAAGGTCACAACCCAGTTGGGTTGAATTGGAAATTCGTCGTTTTCGGACGGATTCTTCGCGACACAGGAAGAGACCGGCGGCAACTGGGAACCCGCAGTTATTTCACGAGGTTCTCGTGTTCTGAATTGACTCGGACGCGGGAAAATTGTCGATAAATGGGAATATTTAAGGGAAAACTACTGGGTTTCATAAAATTTCTCTCTTTGGAAAATTTTTGTTGTCGTGAGGTGCAACAACCGAGGAAAAGCAGACAGTGGTCTTTCGGGAAGGGGGGGGGGTCCGGACCCCATGGACCCCCCCTTGGCTACGTCCCTGAATGTATACACATTTCAAAAGTAGAAGCGATATAGTATACTGTAATTATATAAGATGTGATTAAACTTTGCCGGTTGCAGTAAATCGTAAATATCAAAGTTATGTATGTTATAACTTTTAATATTAAATACTAACTAAACTTAGAGTGGTTTTGGTACTTGCAAAGAGATAAAAATTTTAAGGGAAACTTTTATCAACATATAAGAGATTTTTTGCTTGCCTTAGCGTGCAAAATGCCAATGATATCATTGTACTCTAGATTGAGTGAAATCATTAGTTTTAATTAGCATAATAAACTAAATGGGTTTTGGGCCCCCTGAAATTTAAGAGGAGGGGCCTGTGGCCCGCATGCCCCTGCAGTAATCAGGCTCTGTCAGGAATGGCAAATGACGGACATACTATTTTAAAAAGGGGAACGGGGGGGGGGAGGTATAAAGCAATATAGATACGGAACAAATTTGTAGCAATATTGCATTCACTTGTCTCCGAGTTGCAAATCAGTATTGTTTATATTGTCAGGAAAGATAAATAACATAATTAAAGCACAAAAATGTTGCATTCATTTGTTTTGGGATTAAAGAAATTTTTTTATCCGCTCAAAAAAAAAAAAAAAAAAAACGAGCTGATCTGTGCATCACATGACTTCCTTTTACTCCAATTTAAAGATAATACTTTCTCGGAGTGAGCAAAAAAACACTTTAAATACTTTCATTCCAAGTCTGTTGCGAACCGAAGCAAAGAAAACGTTTTATACAGATAAATTTTCCCAATATTGGCAATTTTAATGTGATTCAATGGTTAACTCTCTAAATATGGCCAAATTGAAACCAGATTTTAAAAAGAAAACGCCAAATTCGTCACCAAGTAGGCGACAAAACTTGGCGACCAAAAGCTTGGCGATATATTGCCAATTGTTGGTCAAATTATAGCACCGCTTGAGTTTACATTGAAATTAACAATGATTTTACCCCAAAAAGGTGTAAAAGACCCTCTTGGAACATCCGAATGCAACCAAAACAGAAGGTGTACAACTAGACCCCACTTGGAGTCTATGTACCAAATTTCAACTTTCTAGGACATACCGTTCTTGAGTTATGCGAGATACATACACACATACGCACGTACATACAGACGTCACGAGAAAACTCGAAGCAATTAACTCGGAGATCGTCAAAATGGATTCTTCAAGTGTCTATGCGTTCTTAGGCATGTATCCACGTGTGTTTGGGTTGAAAAAAAAATCAATATTCATTCGGGGGCGAGCAAAATGGAACTTAAGGCCGATTTTTGAGTGAATTTTTTTTCGCTTTTTTGTAAAAGGAAGTAAAAAGGAGGAAAGAAAAAGAAGAGAAGTTTCGAGGATGAAAGTCAACCCAGTAAAGAAATACATTTTAGATTATCAAGAGACATAAGAGGTGGGAGCTATCCTTCGGTTTTCACAAAAATGTGACATAAATAAGAATAAGAATGGTTAAAAATCGCTCGTAATGTTCCAAGAAAATTGACAAATTTAAAGAACAAGTATTTCTTTCATATGTTTTGGAAATAAAGTGGTCTTTTTCATGTACAAGGGTAAAAATGGGAGTTCTAAAGAGAAAATCATCAGAATAAAAGAGATTAATTTTGGATAATCAAAAGGCACTTCGGCATAAATAATGATCAAGGAAGTTTTCCTTAGAAAAACATTAAAATGTGAAATGTACTTCATGTTTAAAAGTTTTGCAGAAAATATCTTTCTTACAATAAAACTCACGACCAAACGGCACGATCTTGAGGGTCACGGATTTTGATGAAATTCTAGCTATAGGTCCATTCCCACTAGATATGAGTGCAGGTAAAGCGGTTTCACTGCATAGGCCCTAGTTTCTCTGCAACGAGGATCCAAAGTTGCTAGTTTGGCTCCAGAAATGCAATAGCGTTTCCATTGGAATTTCTTAACTCGATGCTATCTCCCAACACATTTGGCATCTTTTGTTAGTAAATTGAGTATAAGGGAGGACGCGTATTTATTTATGGGCATGATCTAAGTTAGTTGAAAAGTCGAAACAATCTTTTATTTTTGTTCTTTTGTGTGCCATGTGCAATAAATCAGAGTGTTTTCTCTTCTCCCATTTTTTGCTTATCAATGTGGGATATCTTTGATAGCAGACAATAAGTATTCAGTTACAGTAAATGTTTTTATTAGCAAGTGATAAATACTTGTTACTAGAAAACGATTAATATAAAATGAAAATAATTAGTTTCATTTTCAAACGATAAATATCCTGTTACTATGTTATTTTGACATTCAAGTTTTTGAAATTAAAAGTAGAAACCAATTTGAATTTGAGAACCGCTTATTAAAAACTAGTATTCAACTTAAATAATTCAATGACAAGCATGCAAACGGCTCATTCTGCAGTACAACAGCAGAAAAAGCGATAAAAATGGTAATTTTAAAGGAAATTCCATTGCATTTCTGGGTAAAAATTATCAACTTTGGACCCCCGTTGCAGCCGAACTAGGACCTATGCAGTCAAACCGCTATACCTGGGTTCATATCTAGTTGGAGTAAACTTATATCTAGAATTTTGTCCAAATCTGTGACCCCCAAGGTCGTGCCGTTTGGTAGTCAGCTCAAATTATATGTATGATGTTTTATGTTATACTAGTGGTACCCGCACGGCTTTGCCAGCAGTAGAAAATTAAAAGTTCATTTGATCTGTATATTTACAAATAATGGATGATGAATTTCTCGCCAATTGGCTATATTCATTTGCTTGCATATGTTACGGTTCCACGTTATGATAATTTCGTAATTTATTCGTCCACGGTAAAATTTTCTTAAAATTGGAATACAAAAAGAACGAATTTTCAAAAAATCGCTTCGAAGTGCGCACCCCTATGCTACAAACTAATTTTGTACCAAATTTCATGAAAATCGGCCGAATGGTCTGGGCGTTATTCGCGTCACAGATATTCAGACAGAGGGGAGCCGGACAGAACGTACAGATCCAAAACGTCCTCGGACACAACATCCAGGTCTAAAACGTCCGACGGACATAACGTCCAGCCAGACAGAGAGACTTTCAGCTTTATTTATATGACTAAACAGAGAAAGCTACATTCTTATGTACAGTAGAACCTCTACTAAGGGACACCTCCGAATAAGGGACACCTCTATTTAAGGGACATTTTTTCTGGTCCCAATCCCTTTGAATAGGGACTTCCATGTATTTACCTCTAATTAAGGGACACTCTGTTTAAGGGACAGTCACAAAGCCCGAAAAATTGCAAAAATAATGTATAAGCGCATAAGAAATAGTGACTTTACTGGAATTTAAGTTTCACTGTCCCTCTAAAAATTATTTGAGTTAAGTTTGACATACACATTTGTGAAGGAAATCAGTAATGTATAGTAAAAAAAACTTGCTGAAATTAACATACATAATTTGCCCTCTAAACAACTTATTCAGGAAGGTTCAAAGTCGACGCAGAGTGCACAGCAACTAATTAGCTTTGTAAATAAAATTTAAAATTTGAACATTAAATCATAATTCACATAGTACTACATTGTAAATTACGTAAAGCAAATATATGTAATGAATTACTTTAAAATTATTTCTGTATGCTACAAAACTTTGTCATTACAAAATTTTTGATTAAATTTTATCTAATAAAATAATATAAACTAAGAAATTTGAATAACTGTGAATTTTTTTTAGCATATATGAAATATTTTCAGTACTTAATCATAAGTGTTAACAGTTAATGTTTATTGTGATATTATACTACTAAGTACACGGCATGCATCAATTCATCCACCTCCAAATAAGGGACACCTCTATTTAAGGGACAAAATGTCTGGTCCCCTTATGTCTCTTATTTAGAGGTGCTACTGTATTTAAAATGTTTAATTTTAAATGCCATTAGTGCAATAAAATATTTTAAACACTTTAAAGTACGATAGTCAAATTAAATTGTAACATCAATTATGGATCACTACTTGAAACTTGGAAGACAAAATGTTACATATTGCACATGTGGCGGATTAACACATCCGTCAGACCATCAACAAATTCTCTCCCCCCCCCCCCTCCCACACACACACTTTATGTTCATCATCTTTAAAATAAGTGTTCGTGAGAACCGGGAATTATTTATTAATTCTTATCAATATTAATCTTAAAAAGCTACCAGGTTGTTTAGTTCCGTAAAAGGGTCTTCAAAACACACGGACAGTAATATTATCATTTTAGTTTCATTAAAAGCACAGAAAAGCCTTCAAGCTATCAGTCGTTAAAAATTTTGTCAATTTTGAAAGAAACATTCCTTTAAAACTTAAGTGTTAAGAGTTTTTCCCCAAAATTACTGACAGGGTCCTTAGTTGTAAATGTCTCTGAAAATTGGCCTTTACAATACCGTAAATTCGTTTTGCGTACATGAGCTACGCCACAAATATTTTTCATGTGCACGTAATTCGTAATACAGTGTTTAAACAGTTCGTCGAAAAGCATATAAAAGGGATGTTGAACTCCATAAATCGGACCCGGAGATGAAGTTCAAATACAAAAGGTTCACAAACAGAAGATTCACATCCAAAAGTTTTGACGGACAGAAGGTATGGCTGACAGAAGATCATGGAGCCGGATAGAACGTCCAAAATCAAAATGTCCACGGACAGAACGTAAACGTCCAAAAGGTCCAACGGACAGAAGATGATCTGAGGAATAAAACGTCCGGCGGACAGAAAGTCCAGCGGACATAAGATCCCGTGGACATGGGAGCCGGACAGAACGTCCAGATCCAAAACATCCAACGGACGTAACGTCCGATTGACAGGACGTCCGACGGACATATTGTCTGTATGAAAAAAGGTCCACGGACCGAAAGTCCAGCGGACGTAAGATCCCGTGGACATGGGAGCAGGACAGAACGTCCAGATCCAAAACGTCCAATGGACATATCGTGCGACGGACAGGCGGTCCACGGACAGAAAGGCCATATTATCGGACAGCTAGGACATAACGTTCAGTTTTCTGGGTTAACAATGTAAAGGGTGTCCCAAAATTAATGCAAGATTTGAATTTGCCGCCATTTTTGCAATAAATGGTTGGCAACCCTGAAAAAAGAACAATTTGACAGCTGAGAGTTTAGGGTAATCAAAAATGGAGCGTTATACGATACAATAACGCGCTTTCATTATTGAACAATTGTTTCAAAAATAATGAAAGTTGAGGCTGGTCAAGCAGTGACTGTTATTAGCGCTCGGTATCGCAACACGGTAATGCACGAGTGGTTGTGGGCTTGTTGACATAGACCTTTGAATTTAAATAACCCCATAAGAAGAAATTTAAAAATATTAAATCACACGATCTAGGGTGCCAATTCTGATCACCGAAATGAGAGAGTACGCGACTAGGAAATGCCTTATGCAGTCATTGAAATGTTTCACTCTCTCTCTCTAGCTGTATGGTACAATAACACCCCATTTTTATTAACCCTAAACTCTCAACTGTCAAATTGTTCTTTTTTCATGGCTGCCAACAATTTATGGAAAAAATGGTGGCAAATTCAAATCTTGCGTTAATTTTGGGACACCCTTTAGTTACTACATCAAAGGAGAGAGGGAGGTATGTATTTTTGTGGAAAAAAATAGAAAGAGAAATTTAAAATTTCATACATCATTTCATATTTATTAACTAAAGATTGAATGTACTTGTTATACAGCCATATTAACATTCTTAGCAATATAAATGCAATCATGAGGTATTTTCGGCAAGAGGTCTCATCACTGGTGCAACGAGGAAGGGGCTGGGTACTCCCCTCAACCCTCAATTTTTATCATTATTACCAATCATAATATGGTAGTTTATACACATTTAAGTCTGTAATAACCCATCCCCTAACCTCACCTCAAATCACAGTTCTGGTTGCACGAGTTCGTCTAATAACTTGACCCACCCCTGAGCTATTTGATTCGTTTCAAACTGTGATCAGTTTGTGAAAGCATTTAGCTCGCCTTTTGGGGGAGCAACTAATCCTATCAGACTGAATTTGCTCTCTAAATGCATCCACAGGACTCTGAGTAGGGGATTAAAGCATTCCAAAACGAGGACCACACAAGATGGACATGAATCGAAGTTCACTTTGCCAAGTCGGATGTTCTGTGAGGACGGAATTTCAGTGCCTTTGAGCACACGAGTTAATGAAGAAAAGGACTGCAAGTTTATTTCCTCTGTGTGTCCGGCCTTTCACTCGGTATCAGGAGTCAGCGGGACCTTCTCGGCTGAAGCGTTCGAGGATTTCAATTTAATCCTTCAATGGAGAAGTTCCATGGGATTGTCAATCGATAAAGCTGTGGGGCGTCCGGCAGCGAAAGGAGGGTCAGCGGCATGGATGGGGTCAGTTCTATGACACCGCAAAAGTTGCGACCGCATTGTTTGGGAAATTGGATAGAGTCGAACTTTTTGAGGAGCTCGAAAAAGGTGAACTGAAATGAACTGATAAACAAAATTTTCTGGAACCTTTTGGTGGGTATTAGCAAAAGAGAGATATTTATTGAATGTCTTGATTAAACAAAGTATAAATTATGAAGCATAGGACATAGAGTCCGAATTTCGGAAGTTTGCCCTCTGTTCCAAACTTATTTTATAACTAGAAAATCGCCCATAATGGTAGGACGGGTGAAAATTGTTTCTACATTTGAACGAAGCCTTTGTTTGGTGATATTTTTATAGTTGAAATTTTAACCTTAACGCCAGTGGATTAACCCTTAACTCCAGCAGATAGCGCTCATTGTTTTGGTTTTTTCATTCCCCTGAAATGACCCAGTCTTACCAGTAAAACAGGCAAGTTGCTGGATTGAGTTCAGCCTTGTCAAAATAAAGCCTTTCCCTGCATATTAAACATCACCAAAACATATTATCAAATTATCATGCCGTGGCGCGAGTTTCATTGTTGAAACTCACGGGTTACTCGATCATCGGCTATTATATATAAGAGGCTTTGTATAATATGAATGTGAGGTGTAATGTATATGTCAATATAGCAAAAGCTCTATACATAGATACATTTGTTTTACGTATGTGTCTGTGTTTATTATGTAAATATTTCTCCCCCCCCCCCGCGACTTCACGAGAGATAAAAATAATTTAAGTTAGTTTTTAGTGAACTGTTCTTTTTACGGAAAACGTAGCGTTGAGATAACTCTCTTATTTAACACGTGACTTTTACATGCGTCCGTTAAATGATTTCAAGGAATAACAGCAAATTAGCCTGTTTTTTTCTCCATCCTATATAATTAAAAACTGAGAGTATGTACCTATGTATGTACTATGTATCTATGTCCAAGTTTCTTCTCCCGAACGACAGTGAACTGACTATCGAACCAGGTATCGATGGATTCGTAATCTTCCCGTCTTTATGTTTGGCTATTTAAGGGGACCTTGAACCTTTCAAATAGCTCAAATCGCTCAAAAATATGATTTTTTTATTCCGGGGAAGTAACAATATAAGATAATATAAAAATAAATATATGAAGTGGGCTGAATCGTATGAAAAAAACCTCTTGTTGATCTGATGTTTTATCGCGAAGTTATATGCGTTAAAAAAAAAGTAAACAGAGCGTCTTTTCAATTAAAATGACTATGACTGTAAAACATGTAAACAAATTCGAAAAACTAAGTAAAACTAAGTATCAAACATGTAAACTAAGTTTCAGTAAATTCTTACATTGGTATTAATGTCAAATATTTAGTCATCGTGAAAATATCTTTCGGGAGGTATTAAAATACTGTTACAAATCCTGTAAATAGTAATTATTGTAGTAACGTAACCTGTAAATAGTTTCCCGTAATGAATATACAACCCCTTTTTCATATGGCTAAAATATACGACCCCTATTCCCTTTTTGTTCATTGATAAAAGTTGATAACGGACAACGCATTTCGAGAAGCGTGTGGAATATTTGAGAAAATTCTTTTCGGTGTATTTAAGCCGTTAGCGATGGATAAACAGTGAGTTTCGATTCAGATTTCGAACTGAGTGTGTGTATTAGCTCTGTTTATAGCGAGGCATTTCGCTGTGTTGTTTTCGTATTTGGAAGTAAATACGTGTGTAAACGTTGAGTTTACGGTGTTGTGTGATAATTGCTTAATTGCTGATGAATAATTTAGCAGTTGTTGAAGATCTTTCCTGTACATAGTGTAAATAAATTTCCTGTGTTTTTATCAAGAACTGTGTCTTCATTTCAAGAAAGTGGAAGTCGCACCGAATCCGGTACAATTGGCGCCCAACGTGGGGCTTCTTCTGGACTTTCTTGGAGTAAGTGTGACTTTGGACATTTTTTCCCATAAAGACTGTTTGAATTTATAGACTTTGTTTTTATGGTGATTACTCGCGCAATGGATGACCAATTAAAACAACTTCTGGAAGCAATTAATGCTGTGAAAAGTGACTTGACCGAAAGTTTGGCGGCTAATCAAGAACAATTAAAAAATGATATGGCGGCTAATCAAAACCAATTGAAAAGTGATTTAACGGTGCTGAAAAATGACCTAGTTTCTAACCAAGAGGAAATTAAAAACGATCTTACTTCGGTAAAGACTGTGATGGAAAATAAATTTAATGAGATAGAGCATCGAGTTGATGCTATTGAAGGAAAGTTTGAGGCAGTTGAAGGCCGATTCATCGCAGTGGAAAATAAAATCGAAGAGAAATTTGAAGAAAAATTAAGTTCCGTTGAAGGCCGATGCAATGCTGTAGAAAATAAACTGGAAGAAGAAGATAGAAAATTTCATCAACTTAAAGAAGACATCTTTAAAGACCTGGAAAGGAGATTGGCGACCGCGGAAAGCAGCTCTGTACAGTTTGGCGCTCCCACATCGGTTGCTCGACCGTCCATTAAACTTGCCACATTTGATGGGAAAACTTCGTGGCAGGTTTACAAAACTCAATTCATGATAGTGGCGGAAGCGAACGGATGGGACTCTGCTACCAAGGCCTGTCATCTTGCAGCATCCCTGAGAGGTGACGCAGCGGACATTCTCCAGACCCTTCCGGACAGCCAGCGCCTGGATTTCGCCGCCCTCACATCTGCGTTGGAGCTTCGCTTCGGTGAGAAGTGCCAGAAAGATTTCAGCCGACTCCAGTTGAAGTCCCGTTTCCAGAAAACTGGGGAAACCCTGCAAGAGCTTGCGGCGGACATCGAGAGACTGTCTCATCTTGCTTTTTACGACTGCCCTGCGGATGTTCGAGACAACCTGGCACTCAACTACTACATCGACGGGGTTCGAGATCCGGAAATCCAGAAAGCTCTACGGATGGCGGATGTCAAAGACCTGAATTCTGCTGTTGTGTATGCGATGAGATACGAGGCCGCCCAAGAAGCAACCCGTGTGGATCGCCATCTAATCCGGACTCAGGAAGCTGTTGAGTCTGATTCCAGGTCGTCCCACCTCGCTGAACTTGAGAGACAACTCGGTGACTTGACAAGACATCTGAGCAGCATAACAGCCCAAAAGAAACAAGAGCAGAAGTGCTGGAAATGCGGTAGTGAAGGACACCTGCGAAGGAGTTGTCCGGCTCGCCAAGCTACGCGAGGGAAGGAAATCACCACCACTAGAGCTCTGCAGATTTCCTCTTCTAGTAGTGGCAGTGATGGACTTTTCATTTACGCACATGTACCCTGCAGACTGATTGTCGACACTGGAGCCAATGTGACAATCATTAGGACAGATGTGGCTCGTGAATTTGGATTGAAACTGCTGTGGACATCGCCACGCGTAAGTCTCCAGACTGTAACAGGTGACAAAATTGAGATTGACGGTAAAGTGGACTTGGAAATAGTGTTTGGGAATGCCACCTACCATCATACGGCATTCGTTGCTGATATCACGGACCCCTTCATTCTCGGATTGGACTTTTTGAAGAAATATGACTTCACTCTCGACTTCAAGACTAATGAGCTGCACTCGATGAGAGAAGACATAGCCGTTTTCCCTGCAGAAAGTGATGTAAAATCCGCTCATCAAATAATAGCCCAAACAGATCTATCGATTCCCTCAAGGTCAGAATCATTAATACCTGGCTCCCTTGAAGAAAGCAATAGTTTTCGATTTGGACTCATTGAATACCCTAACCTAAGCAATAGCCTAAAAGGAGTACTGGTAGCATCTACGCTTGTGGACCTTTCTAAGGATGTAATTCCTGTGAGAGTCGCCAACGTGAGTGAAAGGCCAAGGAATATCCGAAAAGGTGAAGTGTTGGCAACTTGTACTCCAGTAAACTGCATCATTAGAAGAATCAATTCCCCTGAGACTGTGTCTTCTGAGTCCTTGACGTCGAAGTTAATTGGGAGTGCGCCATTATCAAAAGATCAGAGAACTGCTGCGGGACAATTGGTGGACGATTTCAAGCATTTGTTTTCATCTACATCGGAGGATGTTGGCCGTACGAATTTAACGCAGCATAGGATTTACACTGGAGAACACCCCCCTATTAAACAGCATCCAAGACGACTACCGTTCGCCAAGAAGGAAGAGGTTGAGACCCTCCTGAAAGACATGAAGGAGAATGATGTAATCGAACCTTCTTCCAGTCCTTGGGCCTCTCCCATCGTCTTAGTCCGAAAGAAAGATGGCTCCACCAGATTTTGTGTCGATTACCGACGGCTGAATGAAATCACCAAGAAAGACAGCTACCCTATTCCACGGATAGACGACACCTTGGACACTCTTTCCGGACACAAGTGGTTTTCGACCCTGGACTTGAAGAGCGGCTACTGGCAGGTTGAGATACACCCTGATGACCGAGAGAAGACAGCGTTTACAACTGGACAAGGCTTATGGCAGTTTAAAGTGATGCCCTTCGGCCTCTGCAATGCACCAGCTACGTTCGAACGTCTTATGGAGACAGTGTTAAGAGGACTTTCCTACGAATCCTGTCTGGTCTACTTAGACGATATCATCATCGTGGGACGCAGCTTCGAAGAACATCTGGCAAATCTTAGGAAGGTGCTGCAAAAGCTTAAGGAAGCCAATCTGAAGTTAAGCCCGTCCAAATGTAATTTGTTCCGCCGGGAAGTGAACTACCTTGGTCACATCATCTCTTCTGAGGGTGTACAAACCGATCCAGAGAAGGTATCTGCGGTCAGGAGTTGGAGTCGTCCCGAAAACATCCATCAGCTGCGAAGTTTCCTGGGGCTCTGCACCTACTACAGGAAGTTTGTAAAGGGTTTTTCCAACATTGCACGACCTTTGCATAAGCTGACGGAGAGCAAGCAAAAGTTCGAATGGTCCAAAGAATGCGAAGATGCATTTCTACGACTGAAGGAGGCTTTAACATCAACGCCTATCCTCGCCTATCCTCAGCCTGAAAAATCCTTCATCCTGGACACTGATGCGAGCAACGAGGGCATCGGAGCTGTTTTATCCCAAGAAATTGACGGAAATGAACATGTCATCGCTTACTGGAGCAAATGCTTATCAAAGTCGGAGCGAAATTACTGCGTCACCAGAAAGGAGTTACTGGCCATAGTGAAAGCTGTAGAACACTTCCATCATTACCTCTACGGCCGAAAATTTCTGCTTCGGACAGATCATGCCTCATTAACTTGGCTTTTGAACTTCAAAAATCCGGAAGGCCAGATAGCCAGATGGATACAGCGGCTCCAGGAATATGACATGGAGATCAAGCATCGAAAAGGGTTATCTCACGGTAATGCTGACGCTTTATCAAGGAGACCCTGTCCTGAGAACTGCAATTATTGTTCCCGAATCGAGAAACAGTATGGAACGACTAGCCCTACCGCCTATCAGGTGACAGTGACTCCAATATCATCAGAACCTGATCCATGGAGTGACGACCAAGTTCGAAATGATCAGCTTGAAGACCCCGACATAAAACCAATTTTGGAGTTCATGGAAAGTGACAGTCGGCGCCCTAGCTGGCAGGACGTTTCCATCTTCAGTCCTGCAACAAAAAGATACTGGGCTTTATGGAACTCGCTCCATTTACGGAACGGCGTACTGTACCGGAAATGGGAATCTGACGACGGCAAAACATCTAGGTGGCAGTTACTACTTCCCCGATCAAGGATTTCAGATGTTCTGAAAGAAATACATAGTAGTGCGACTGGAGGACATTTTGGTGTCTTGAAAACCCTCAATAAAGTTCGGGAGCGCTTCTTCTGGAGCAAGGCGAAGGATGACGTGGAGAAGTGGTGCCATTCTTGTGACGCCTGTGCTGCTCGTAAAGGACCGAAGAAGAGAAGCAGAGGGAAGCTACATCTGTACAACGTTGGAGCTCCTTTCGAACGAATTGGGATTGACATCCTGGGTCCTCTACCAAGAACTGCTGATGGGAACAAATACATTCTTGTTTCCATCGACTACTTCACCAAATGGCCGGAAGCATATCCCATTCCAGATCAAGAGGCTACCACCGTAGCAGAGACTCTGGTCCAACACTGGATCTCGAGATATGGAACACCTTTGCAGATTCATTCCGATCAAGGGAGGAACTTCATCTCTGCTGTGTTTAAGGGCCTATGTCAAATTTTCGGAATTGAGAAAACTAGGACAACACCACTACACCCACAATCGGACGGCATGGTGGAGAGATTTAACCGCACGATCCTAAATAATCTCTCGCTTATGGTATCCAGAAATCAACAGGATTGGGACAAGAAGCTACCTTTGTTCCTGCTGGCCTACCGCAGTGCTGTCCACGAGACTACCGGATATGCCCCATCTCAGATGCTCTTCGGACGAGAGCTTCGGCTACCTTGTGATCTCGTCTTCGGTCGTCCTCCGGATGCGCCTTCATCGCCTGAGGAGTACATCCAGGATCTCCAGGCCCGGTTGGAAGACGTTCATAACTTCGCACGAGAGCGAATCAACATCGCGGCGGAGAAGATGAAGACCCGATACGACACAAGATCTACTGGACATGAATTCAACGATGGCGACAAGGTTTGGTTATGGAATCCCATCCGACGGAAAGGTCTGTCACCCAAATTGCAGTCGCATTGGGATGGACCCTACAAAGTCCTTAACCGACTAAATGACGTCGTAGTGAGGATCCAGAAATCACCTAATGCAAAACCTAGGGTTGTACATTATGATCGGTTAGCCCCATACTATGGCCATAGTTCATGAGTATTATGTAAACAACCATGGTTGATAACATAAAAGTTGTAGATAATTAATTTTTGCTTTTAATGTTTAGTAATATTTCTTGTTATTATTGTGTTTCCTTTGCACTATTAGTTATTAATTAATGTGTATATTGGTAAACTTGTGATAGAAGTTTGGCACCCTTTCTGGGGATTGTACTGCCCGGGACGTGCAGTCCTTAGGAAGGGGGCAATGTTACAAATCCTGTAAATAGTAATTATTGTAGTAACGTAACCTGTAAATAGTTTCCCGTAATGAATATACAACCCCTTTTTCATATGGCTAAAATATACGACCCCTATTCCCTTTTTGTTCATTGATAAAAGTTGATAACGGACAACGCATTTCGAGAAGCGTGTGGAATATTTGAGAAAATTCTTTTCGGTGTATTTAAGCCGTTAGCGATGGATAAACAGTGAGTTTCGATTCAGATTTCGAACTGAGTGTGTGTATTAGCTCTGTTTATAGCGAGGCATTTCGCTGTGTTGTTTTCGTATTTGGAAGTAAATACGTGTGTAAACGTTGAGTTTACGGTGTTGTGTGATAATTGCTTAATTGCTGATGAATAATTTAGCAGTTGTTGAAGATCTTTCCTGTACATAGTGTAAATAAATTTCCTGTGTTTTTATCAAGAACTGTGTCTTCATTTCAAGAAAGTGGAAGTCGCACCGAATCCGTTACAATACGAAGATCATGAAATGTAGGTAAAATTAGACTTTGACGTCATTTATCTCACTCTGGAAAATTCGATGCTGACACAGATTAAAAAAAGCTCCATGCGACTTAATTTTTGTTCGATTAGCTTCAAATTTCAAAATATGCTACTTTGGTAGTAGTTTGATAAAACTGGATATGCATTAAGGTTTAAGAGAATTTTTTGTTGCTTAAAAATATTAAAGTTTTGATTTTTATGTAATTTTTCGCAACAAAAACTATTGCTTTACGCGAAAAAAAAAATGCTGTTCTGTTAATAATTGACCAATCCTTAAATGGATACCCAAAGTTCTTGGCAATGTTCTGTTCTCTGATAAAATGCAAATTGTTTGAGAAAAAAGCAAAAATTGAGTCGCGTGGAGCATTTTAAAATTTTTATTTTAAATTTCAAAATTTTTAATTTTAATTAAATTTTTATTTTGTTGCTTTTTTTTTTTTGCTTGATATTTTACATGCTAATAAACTTACTAACTTTCATGCCAAGTTTCATATTTCAAAATTAATCTTCTTTACTAATAATAAAGCTGAAAGTCCATCTGTCCGGATCTCTGTCTTTCAGGATCTCTGTGACGCGCATAGCGCCTAGACCGTTTGGCCGATTTTCATGAAATTTGGCACAAAGTTAGTTCGTAGCATGGGGGTGTGCACCTCGAAGGGATTTTTCGAAAATTCGATTTGGTTCTTTTTCTATTCCAATTTTAAGAACAAAATTCTCATAAGATGGACGAGTAAATTACGAAATTATCATTACGTGGAACCGCAACATGTGCACAAGCCAATTGGCGAGAAAATTCACCATACATTATTTGTAAATAGGCGAACCAAAAGACCTTTTAATTTTCTATTACGGGCAAAGCCGTGCGGGTACCACTAGTAAATAAATAAAGGAAAAAGTAGTCAAGGTCCACCGTCCCCTTAACATAATTTTCTGATAATAATTAGCGGAGGCATCAATTAAAAACTATTAATTATAATACTTAGATTTCAACATAAAATCCCTATTTTTCGAAGGCTTTCCTCCATTCAAATTATTGTTCATTGCTTCATCTCAACTTTCCACAACAACGCTTTCATTAAAATTTATAACGTGAAGGAAATCATTGAGACGAAAGATCTGTCGCCAATTTTTTGTCTCGAATATGAGCAAATAAAATTCTGGGTTTTGTTTTAAAGACTTTTCCTCTAATCGGGGGATTTAAAATGTTTACTTTTTGGCTATTTTTCCGCAATCTGCCGCAAAATTTTACTGATTTTTTTTTTTTTTTTTTTTTTGTTTAAGCATGATTGTTGAACACGCGTCCTTTGACATGACTTTTATTTTCGAGGTGGACCGTGCAAAGCCGGTCAACGTAGCTAGGTTAGACATAAAAATTTGTGCGCTGAAATATCTCTCTCAATTGGGTTGAACTACACCCCGTCGGCTACAGAGAAAGCACTTCATCTTTTATGAGCTATTTCCAGCCCCTTTGACGATCCAGACGTGTCCTGTCCTTCTGAGACCTCACCCAGAGACAGTAGTGCCGGCAGCAATTAGCAGCCGCTTCTGCTGCAAAAGACAGCATCTTCGGATATCGTCTTCTTCGGACTCGAGAGATCGTGGGAACGAAAGTGAGAGAGACCACCCGGGGGGCTGAAGAAAGGGAATGGGTCGTAATCGATTTACGACATCCCTGGGCCATGCCCCACTCACAAGGAACATCACAATTAATGAGATCCATTAGCGGACTATCTCATTCTATCCAATAATCCCCCTCCGCTGTACCTCTTCTTTACGAGTTTCTGATTTTGGAAATCGAAAAATAGTTTTTTGATAAGTAGAACAGAATATGCAATAACAATTATATGATTATTAACATTGTTCTTGTAAACTAAAAATCACAGTACTAATACTAAGGTACAATTTTTTAGTTTAGATGCTTTTCTGTTTTCTCTTTTCCATGGGAAAATGCTACTTTTAGTTTTAGCAAATAAAAAGGAATGGGAAAAGATTTCTAAAAAAGCAATTTAAAAATATTTAAAGTGTGATACCTTCCTTTCTTTTCTTAAAATTTCAAAATATTTCTTTTCTCACTGTATACATATTTCAAAAAAAAAAAAGTAACTTCAAAGAAATTCTGTCTGTGGCAAGCCTGCGTCCAGAACACCACCAGGCTGCAACTAACAACCTTGAAATTTGGTGCAAAATTACTTCGAGCCCCGGGTTTAGCACTTTTTTTATATTTTTCGTTAAAATTTAGTATTGCATTAGTTTTTTTTTTTTTTTTTTTTTTTTTTTTTTTTTGTGTGTGTAAAAAAAATTTTAAGCTAAAATTTTACATGAGTTGCCTATTGAAGGGATGAAAATTTAGCGAAAGCTCTAGGCTGAACTCAATTCAAGTCCGAAGCTGAAGAGTAAAATATTACTGGAGACTACGAATTTGAAAGCGACCTGTCAGTCAAACGTACAAAACGGAAGGTTTTTTTTTTTTTTTTTTTTAACATTCAGGAGGCCCTTATTAAGCTGTGAAATATGGTATATAGTTTGGATCTTAGGGGAGAGGTGCTCTTTTGTTTCTTTAAAAATAATTTTGTTGTGCGTATTTTCGTCAAGTCCTTTTGGTCTTCGGATCTGAAGTGTGTAAAATATCAAAACATTATCAAATTAAAGTAGAAAAATAGGATCCTAAAACCTTTTCCTTGAAGCCCAAAAGTAAACTCAATAACGAAAATAAAAGTTATTCCCTCTTGAGAAGAATAAACTTTTCATCATTTAATAAATTTTATAAATGCTTGACTGTCTGTGTAAATTAAAATGAAATTATGATTGCCTCTATTTCTATCGGCTTTTCCGATCATCAGAGTTGGCTACTTTTAGGTGGGATACCTCTTTCACGACCACTGTACGTTATAGCCATAATTTCGCTATGTACAACTTCGCTTCAAGCGGTTTGACTGTAGATCAGAGTCAACACACATACAAATGAGAGTTCCGGTGTCCCTTAGGATTAAAAAGACCTATCGGAAATTCAATCCTTTCTGAAGAGGGGCAATAAACTTCTTTCTGGGTAGAATTCCCTTTTGGATTTCATACCAGACATCATTTTAAAGTAAATGACCTTCGCACATCCATCAAAGCTGCAGAAGAAAGCTACCGTCTTTCTCGGACAGCTGGAGCCATCCATCGTCGTAGTTGATTCCTGATAATAATATAGAAAGTCAAAGAGGAGAATCTTTTTTCCGAAGAACTCACTTTTTGTTGGGAAACTTTTTACGACGCCTGCTGGCCAGATTAAGAAAGTTGGCGAAGAAAGGTACAATGGCGAATCTGAAGTTGCCGACCAGCTAAATAGCCTGCCTCAGAGCCATGAGGACCCAGGGCCCACGGTAGCTTAATGACTTGTGTCGCCATATTGTGGGATCTTTCGACGATTGTCATGGAACAATGGCCCTGTTCCATTAGGCATAATGGCCTCCCATGAGAAAACTGAGCTCGGATCGCCAGAGGACCGAACGCTCTATGTTCGACTTCTGACGTCTCTGTGATCTGATCCGCCGACAGACAAGGAAAAGTGGAAAAGTGACCTACGAAAAAAGGGTTCATTTAAACCACTCGAGATTTTCGCAAATTTTATGACTTCTTGACAGATTTGGGGATTTTGGAAGTGGATTTCAAAGGCGATCGTATATTTTTCGCTCGCTTCGGTTTAGGGCATGTTCCTTTTGAATGGAAGGGTTATTTAAACACCTGTGGACGGAAATGAAATACGTATTATCATTAGAGGCCGAAAGTGAGAGAATGATATCGAGCTTAACCTTTGCTAAACTGATTCGGGGTAACTTTGAAGGACAATTTCTCTATTTTAAACTTCTTTACTCATATTTTAGCAATATTTACAAAATTTGTTAGTGAAAAACGCAAGAGAAACTTTTAAAGAATTGAAAAGGTATCCAAACTAAGAAATAATACAGTACAACCTCGTTTATCCGACTTCCGTTCTTCCGTATTTCCAGTTAATCCGTATCAAATTTGTAGAGTTAAAAAAAGTTTTATTTAACACAGATAATGAATTTAAATTATGATATCTGAACTATAAGTGTGCCAAGCATTCGCTTTTATTTATTTATTTTTTATTTATTTATTTTTTATTTATTTATTTGTTTATT
Source organism: Uloborus diversus (assembly GCF_026930045.1). NCBI lineage: Eukaryota > Metazoa > Arthropoda > Arachnida > Araneae > Uloboridae > Uloborus > Uloborus diversus. The sequence goes on from NC_072732.1 coordinate 220,442,416, forward strand.
TATTTATTTATTATTTATTTTTTTTTTTTTTTTGATTGACAACTAATGCATAGATTAAAGAATCAGTTACAGTATAACTTCGATTTAACGATATCCCTTATTTGACGATAACTTTTTCCAGTCCCTTGACAATCGTTAAAATAACAATTTAACATATATCATGGCGCACCCATTGAGAAGAAACAGACTGCAAATTAAATGTGATAGAAACAGAAAAATATCTTATTCCGGAAACAGACAGATACAACAAACTGAAGAAGATATTTTTTTCTGTTTATGTTTCCATTTCTCTCACGTTTAATTTGTTAATTAACTTTTCAAACTAGAAATAAAAACTACTTCTGTTCTGACTAAAAACGGTATAAACTGGTTTTCATGTCAACCACCATTCATCCATCCATTATAAACTGTAGAACGAGCTTTTCTCGCGAACAACAGACAGTAGAAAAAGCTCATTTTTTCACCCTTATCAAAAAAAAAACTAAGTCGATAAGAAAAAAAAACCTGTTCTTTCTAATGGAAGGTGACAAACTTGAGCTACAGTGCATTGAAAACCAGCATTTTTTATGTGCAAGATTTTTATAACCAATTTGGATGACAATATTTTTTACAAAGCCAATATTGACGCTCTGAAACTGTAACCCATTAAAAACAAGTATTCTTTATTATCTTCTTTGCTTATAATAAAGCTGAAAGTCTCTCTGTCCGTCAGGATCTCTGTGATGCGCATAGCGCCTAGACCGTTCGGCCGATTTTCATGAAATTTGGCACAAAGTTAGTTTGTAGCAATGGGGGTGTGCACCTCGAAGCGATTTTTCGAAAATTCGATGTGGTTCTTTTTCTATTCCAATTTTAAGAACAAAATTATCATAAGATGCCGAGTAAATTACGAAATTATCATAACGGGGAACCGTAACATGGGCACAAGACAATTGACGAGAAAATTCACCATACATTATTTGTAAATATACAGGAAAACCAAAAGAACTTTTAATTTTTCTATTACGGGCAAAGCCGTGCGGGTACCATTAGTTTGACAATAAAGTTAGGAAATATGGGTCTTAGAATTAGTTTCGCTCAAAACTTATGACAGCCTAAAACCCCAGGGAAAAATATCTATCTTTCTACCACTTTTTAAGGTGAAAACCTAGCCGCTGTAAAAAGCTCTCTTCATGAAACCGCCTCGCTATTTCACTTAGCCGCACATTTCCCTGCCTACGTTTCTTATAGTACGAGATCCGGCTGCAGAATTACTGCACTCATTGAGTATAAAGTCAAAATAAAATTTTTACATTACATTATGAAAGGATCAATGTGTTTTGGCTAGGTTGCCTAGCAATAAGTGCCCGCAAGTATTTTTTATCAAATTAATAGTGCTCGAAATTTTGGGGTAAAAATGACGCATTTGTTATTGAAATAAACTATACTCTACTCTACTCCAAAGAAATATACCTAAAGAACTTTAATAGTTATGGTTACCGTTTCGCAACTGGCCGCTGCCTATTCGCAGCCCTGATAAATTTTGTCGGGGCGCGCCTGAGAAGGCCCATCATTTGGGCAGTTAGAAGACTGGTTTTTAGCTCCGTCCCCCCCCCCCTCCTTTTATTCCAAGATTTTGGAAGCAATGAAATTCTAAAATGAGTGCAGTATTAACCGAACTAAACACCAATTACTTTCCCTTTTCAATGAGCTCCCAAAGAAGATGTATACACTTTCAAACTCAGGAACAAGTTACATCTGAACTCTTTGATAAATTTAGAAATTGAAACAACCGTCAAGTTATAGTTTTTTTTTAAATTCGATACATTTTTTTTTTATTTTTTTGGGGAGAGGGGGATGCTGCCCTACCTTGCCCCCCGCTAGATGCGCCCATGCGTAGAGCTGGTTGTTGCCATCCTTTTAGAACGAATATTGTCAAGCGCCAATTCTTTCATTCTAAGCAATCTTTAACAGCTGGCAACCCCCACTTGGCTGCGAATAAGTAGTAGCCAGTTGCGCAACGGCAACCATAACTTTTCAAGTTCTTTAGATATATTTCTTTGAAGTAGAGTATAGTTTATTTCAATAACAAATGTGTCATTTTTGCCCCAAAATTTCAAACAATATTAATTTGATAAAAACGGGCACTTCTTGCTAGGCAACCTAGCCAAAACACATTGCCCCTTTCATAATGTGATATAAAAATTTGATTTTGACTTTATACTGGATGAGTACAGTAATTCTGCGACCGGATCTTACACTATTATACTTACAAATATTTTATCTTAACAACGTAAAGTTTTCTTACCTCTTCCGTGGCGAATTTACCATTTTGTAATTGCGAGGGGTCATAGGAGCCCCCGAAGGTGATTCGAGAATGTGCATGATAAACGTTTTACATAGTTCTGTGTTGTAAAAAGAGGCACTGAAAGATGCATACGGGTCTCCGAACCTGTAAATCCCGTTGATATCTCTTAGGTTTACGTAAGTTTGGATGATATTAAAAAAATTTAAAAAAGTTTACAAGTCAATTTTCTTTTAAATCTGGTGCCCTCTTCAGTCTGCAAAGGGCCCGGGCCAACCGGTGTCCTTTCTCTCTCTCCCCCCCCCCCAGGGCAAGACCCTGGTCGTCAACAGAATGAGTATAAATAAATAAACAGACATTTTGGGACATCATTGTACTACCGGAAGTATCTTACTTAACAATAAATTGAAAGGATTTTCAGACACTGTATGCGAAGTTTATAGACATTGAATGAGCTGTAGCTAAATGCTGTAGCTGTAATGTTCAAAGAGTTGGTGCTGTACAGAATGTGTTTGTTATTGAGTCCAGTAGCTCTGAGTGGCGTGAAGAAATTAATCCCGATCTGCTGATAGGCCATTGAACAATATTCACCAGAAAATGAACAAATAAACAAATAACCGACTTTTGGGGGATCTTTTCATACGAGCAGAAGTCACGAGGTGCATAACAAGCCGACAGTCAACCGATCCAATTGGCGATGAGTTTGCTGAAGTAGAATTAGGTCCCTATCTGGCGGTCAAATCTCTGAGAATCAGTGAGGGCGAGAAACATAATGCAATTTGCGGGGGTGGCAACGGGTTCTGATGCGGTGGGCAGGGGTTGAGCACAAACAGCAGCTGTTTGCCTCGTCGTCTGTTGCAGTGGATAAGGATCTCGTTCGCTCACACCACACACGCGCCAGTGAAAATCAATTTCAATAATATCCGGTGCGCTGATAGTGGGCCCGTCAAGATTAAGTGGGGTCTGAATCCCAACATACCTGATGGCTCTCAGCCATTGCCATTTCAAATGTGAATATATAGTAAGTTCTCTTGAAAGTACCGAAAGAGTGAGACGTCTATTATCCGGCCGCAGATTAACTAGATATCGAATTAACCGGATCGAACAGAGACTGTTTTTTTTTTTTCTTTTTTGACCACTTTATTCATTTTTTTAAAAAAATATATATCCATTCTATTACAAGTAATGATTTCTTAGTGTATTGCATGTTGAAAAACTATTAAGTACGCTATTTTCAACATGCACTAAGCGTTACTACAATTTTCAATTTCCAAACCTTAAGTCTGGACAAAGTATGAGAAGTTGCCTAACAAATTTGACAAATGTGTCCAATTCTACACATGTTTTGTCAATCCGATCAGCCCAGGTCCCGATTAGTACGGATAATCAACACTCTATTGCATTTCGTATTTAACATTTTATTCCTTGCGTTTGCACAAAATGTACGACAGTTTTCAAGACAATCTGTAAAGCAAGTATTTTTTTTCTTTCAGTTTTTTTTTTTTTTTTTTTCTGTCTGGACCACTTTTCTTTCAATAAAACAGAGTGGACCAGCCGGCATTCAACTGCGAAATTTCAGCTTACTCTTTATTTTCGGATTAAAAACTGCATTTTTAGAGCTTCAATTTCTACAATTTCCGTGAAGAGTCCGCGAATTCATTTATTCTTAATATCATTTAAAATTGCCAAAAATTTCGTTTCTGGAATTTCAAATTCGGAAAATTTGTTGGAGAGAGTATCCGAACCCAAAACATTCTCTTAATGTTAACAAAAATGACCTAAAATTGCGTTTTTAGAATCTTAATCGTGAATATTTTCCGGAGAATCGCCCATAACTCCATTAAAGATGACCCACAGTGTGGTTTTTAAGAATTCATTTTCGAAAAATTAGAGAGAAATATTCCCCTCCCCCGAAACATCATTAAGAACTTCTAAAACGGTTTTAGGAGCTCAATTTCGGGAAACTTGGCAGGAAGGTTTTCCAAGCTCGATCCCTTCATAAAAGTCTTTGACCCTCCTCCTAAATTCACCAGAGGCTGTCTCAATCTTCACATTCGAAAACTTTTCGGAAAAGAACTCCCCTCTGCCCTCTTTTTTCTTCACGAATAAAATTAGGTTCATAGTGTTAATTTCTCAGCTTATAATAATGCAATATTCCTTATTTGAGCGCTGATATAGTAGTTATGACCCCCCCCCCCCCTCCTTCAAACCAAAAGTTGCTACTCTCTCTCTTGAAAAATATTCATTGGCTGCCAGCGATCCTTCCCCCTATAGAGCGAATTCAGCTTTTGGTTTCGGAAGGAGTCTTTTTAGGAAGGAAGAGGGAGTGCTATTTTTGGCATAAAGAGGGAATTTGAAGAAGAATTTAAGAGCCCTAAAATGTAATATTAGGCTATTTCTGGTCACTTAAAGGGGGAGGAGGAGCCGGAAGGTCATGATCTCCCTCTGGATCCGTGCCTACCCCCCGCTCACGGCTTTTGAACACCGACCGCCATGTTAAAAAAAATTTGATAAAAAAATTTTGTGGCATCAGCCCCTCCCAAAACAAAATTCTGGAATCGCTTCTGCTCGAAATTTTTGCTCGGCGTGGTAAGTCGTTCGTAAAAATGACAATAGGGAAGTTGCAACCTATTAAATGTTCCTATTTTGGCTATTGGATATTGTTAATTGGCCCTCAAAACTAAAAAATTCACCATCGCCGAATTTTAAAACACCGTGATTGATTTTTAATGAATTTTTAAAAATCCACGCTCAAAAGTGCACTCTTCTGAAACGCCACGAGCTTACGTACACGTTGCTCGTCCTTCGGCTTCTCCCGCGGCGGAAGAGCGCATGACGTCACTTCCTATGCCATTTGACGTCACAAGCGCTTGAACTTTAAAAATTAATTTAAAAAAACTACGTATCGTATCGCAAAATTTTTTTTTACCTATGATGTTCATACATGTTACTCTATCATATAAAAATAAAATTGAAAAATCGAAAACTTCCCTATACTCGCTTTCTCAAGAGACTAAATTTCGAACGCACTTTTCCTGCATTCCCCCAAAGCATTCAGGGCACATTTTATACTTATTTTTATTCTAGCATTCATTCCTTCTCAACACGATGAAACGCTCCCAGCCTGATTTCAAATGCGAAATTTCAGTTTTCACCTGATCCAAGACAGAACTCTCTTGTGGGAACATTACACTAACGAAAGCGCTCAAATCGCGTAGCCACTTGGAACGAGAAATTCGAATTGCCTAATATAGAATGTCATTAAACACTATCCCAGACGCAACCCCCAAAACTCATGCAATTGAAACCGATGTCTCCGATTTCGGTCCTAACGGCATCATCACGGAATGTGTCACCACGGAGTGCTTGTTACCTTTCAGAACGCATTCTCAAAGATCTCACCCTGATATTCCATCCTCATTTAAGAAATCGAATCGTTCATAAAGAGAACGATGCCATTAAGTTCCGATTTCGTGTGCCATAAAACATCGATTTATGTCTTCTCGATTAGAATGCGAGAGCGTATCATTGGGGGGGGGGGGGGGGGAGGATATATCTTAAAATTCCCATCAAACTTGATTCAATTTGCTATACCTTCTGATTTCGGAACACCTAATGGGCCCGTTTACGATCGCACTCTTTGCACGTGTTATTAGCCATGTGGTTATGTGCTCTTAGATGGATGAAACTGCACGATATCGTCTACACCAGAGCTCTTCAACCAATGGCCCGCAGGCCAAATCCAGCCAGCGATATCTCAAAAACCACTACTAAACATGATCGTTGATATTTAGTAGTAAGTTATCGCCCTAAGCCAGGGCTAAGGCAGAAATACTTAAAATACACTACCAGCTGAGTTATTCCATCCGAGGACTGCAGTTTCGGGCTTTTTTAGCACTCATCAGCCCGGAATAGGAATCACATGAGCTGGAGGCGAAAAACCTCTTAAGGGAGTCAAGAGAGTCAAACAAACTGGTAGCTAATGCAGAATTAGCACTCCAGATGAGTGACCGCAGCAATGGTGCGGTTCAACTCAAAGATTGATGGCAAAGCATGGTATCTAGTAAGTAAGTTACCGCTCTAAGCCAGGGCTAAGGCAGAAATACTTAAAATGTATTTCGAAGTATGATCGTTGATAGTATAGTCAGGGGGGGGGGCAACTGCCCTTCCCTAGAGGAGAATTTTAACGTTTACTTTCCTCCCTAAAGTCACCAAAGATAGTTTAAAATTGTGGTTTTGGGACTTCAATTTCAAAACATTTCTGGAGGATAGGCGCTTACCTGTTCTTTTCCCCCCATTTGACGGCCCACCTTGCTTCCAAAAATTTATATTGTAGCCCTTGAGCAGAAAAGGTTGTAGAGGAGACCGATACACAGAATTTTCTGCAATTCAACAAAGGGTCTCACAAGTCCAACTATTGGAACCAGCCCTGTCTTAAATACAGAGTAAACACTATTTCGGGTAGACCTGATTTCAAAAATTTATATTTTTGAATACTTAGGGGCCATTCATTAACTACGTAAGGATAATTTCGGCAATTTTTGACTTCTCCCTCCTCCCATGTAAGGGCACGTAAGACTTTTCAACCCCCTCTCCCATATTCTTACGTAAGATTCCATTTCATTTTTAAAAATAATAAAATAACGAATCTTACATCACTGGAATCGTTATTAAATTCACGATTGTTTTAACTTTTTTGTGTAAAGAAATATTTAATAAAAAGTTGGAATTTAGACTAAATGTTTTTTCGATTTCTTTTTTTTTTTTTTTTTTTTTTGTATATGATGCGATACTAATTGAAAATAAAACATGCCATACAAAGTGCGATTCTTTTATTATATTTTACACTATTCATTCTTTGTAATAGAAGTAAAAAACGGCTCCTCCTAATATGTTTTTTACTTTCCAGTCGCAAATGAAATATGACCCCTCAGCCAAACCACTTGACCGCGCGACTTCTGATATAAAATATCGACTTGGGAAAATATTACGTAAGAATGGGTTTGACCCCCCCCCCCCCCAAAGTATGGGTATGTAGAGATTTTTCCAACTCCCCCTCCCCCTCGGGACCTTTACGTAATTAATGAATGGCCCCTTATTACAATGAACATGAATTTAAAGAAAAGTATATACAAAGTTTTTTTTTTTTCAATAAAGCTCAATTACGCATCATTTGATCCATTTCTGCTCACAGTGCATCCTCATATATATAATAGCCAATGATCGAGTAACGCTGATGTCATCAAGGCCCGACTAGCTAAAAGTGAGACCCTCCTAGGCCCACAATAATTTGGAGGCCCCCTGAAGACTCTATAGTGGAATACCGTGGTTACAGGTTGGTCCCCGTCAGAATTCATTTTTGGGGCCTCTTTGTCTATCCCAGAATTACGTAAATCATTAACCATGTACATTTATGAATCCCTTCAAGGCCCCTCATAATTGTGACATGGTAAATTCGCTAATAGCAGAAAGAATAAAAATTCTCCTTTAATTATGTTTTTTGCGATTAATAAGTTATTTTTATTTATTTTTATCATTATGCATACTTCTTTAGGAAATTTGAAGCCCCTTAGGAAGATGGGGGCCCCAGGCACAGGCCTAGTTGACTTGTGCTATAATCAGGCCCTGGATGTCATCAACAATGAAACTCGCGCTACGGCATGATAATAGGGAAGTATCAACCTATCAAATATTCCAATTTTAACTATTGCACAATGTTGACAGGCTTACAAAACACAAAAATTCACCATGGCCGGATTTTTAAAACCAACGATTGATTTTTTATGAATTTTTTAAAGAGCGATGCGCAAAAAAGAGGTGTGGCCTAAAACGTCAGCAGCTGACGTCATTTCCCTGTTCCGATCAGAGCTCCATTTCCATGCCGTGTTGCGCCTACCAGGAGGTGAATAGCACTGTCTTTTTCAGCCTTTTTAAAGCATTTAACCAGCATTTTTTCCATCATGGGGCTAGGATTCACGAAAGGTCAATCCAATAACCTTCCTCAAGTAAAGTCATTCATGGTGTTTGACTTTTTTCGAAAGGACGAGAGGTTTAATGTCCTAGAAGCACGGGGAGTGAGACAACAAAGTTTCACCATTGTTATTCTTTAAAATTGTACGTACATATCCGTCTATGTTTGCAGTTCATATTATTCGCATTAGTTTCCCTTATCAAGATTGATCATTTCCATTTGTGTGTCGATGGTTTTTTTATCTGAATATATAAATTACAATGTAAGAGCGCTATTCCAGTTCTTACTTGGCGGCTTTTAATGAGGCGCGCATTTTGTAACAACCCTACTGCAAGTGATTCCAGTACTACGTTTTAGAGCAGTTTTTGCATGAAAATTTTTCGCTTTGTTGGCAATAAAAGTTGATCTGCTTTTTTTTTTTGTGGAAAATTGTTTTAAATCCACTAATACATGTTAATTATCCTTGAGTTTTTGTGCAACTTAGCAAAAAAAGGAAAAATATATTTTTTTACTCTTTTGATAAAAATAATAAATTTGAAAATGGTGTTCATTTCATAAAATAAGTACCTTTTTGCAGGTGAGAAAGGTCTTGTATATATAGAAACGCTTCTGGTGATAAACTGAAAATGTATTTTTAAATTATCAATTTGTAATAGTTAAAATTTGAAGATAGTTTGAATGTTAAAAAGAATGTATTAATAGTTTTTGCATTGTTATTAAAATGGAAATAGTAATGCATCTATTACTTTCTATTTAAGTTTATTGTGCAGGGTTTAAATTCCTTTGTTTACTTGCATTTTTTTTAAAAATATCTCATATGCTTATTAAACATTTATTTATGAACAGTTGTGAACATATATTTCAAACTGTATTTCTCACTTGACATAGTTTTTAATTAAAATGAAGTGCAAATTTTCATTTTCAAATGTTAATTAATAAACACACTTGAAAACACTTCCTTCGAAGATCCTGCTGGGACGGAACAATAACAAATCGCTTGTGAGGAGTTTTTTTAGATGTAGATACGCATCCAGGAACGAAGCAATACTTGTAATTGATTCTACTAGCCATGACAAAGAAAATCAAATTAAAAACAATCGCAGAATGCATTAAACCCTACAGACAGCAAAAGATTTTCACTAGCCTTTTATGCGCGCTGCTGTTAGAAGGCTCTTGTTTTCCCGCGCCTTCCCCCAAAGATCGCCAAGCACTTCTTTGTCCTAGCCAACCCCGCCGCCTCGCAGCGCGGCAGTGACGTCAGTCAAAGGACTTACAAGCAAATGACGTCACTCGCGCGTGAACTTTAAAAAATTATTTAAAAAAAAAGTATTAGTCGTATCGTAAAAATTTTTTCGCGGATGATGTTCATGTATGTTACTCTATCAAATAAAAATAAAATTAGAAAATCGAATACTTCCCTATTTGATAATTGACGTGCAGAGAAATGCTTTATTTTCACACAGCTGAACTGAATCCGGTAACTTATCTCTTTTACTGGTAAGAATGTCATTTTAGGAGGATGAAGAAGCGAAAAAATGGTCAACATTGAACGCTATCTACTGGAGTTAAGGGTTAATCCACTAGAGTTAGGGTAGTTAAAATTTCAACTATAAAATTATCGCCAAACAGGTAATTTCTTCGTTCAAATGTAGAAGCAATTATTACCCGTCATACCTTGACCATAGATCTTTAAAAGGGATAGATAGGCCTTTAGCGTATTTCGCCCGGAGAAAGTGGGGTCATCATGATTCTTCCGAGAAAAACGTGATCAAGGGACATCGTGTCTCCCTCTTCTCGGGCAGCAGTGATATAACAATGCGAAGCGTCGTTAAAAGTCTAGGATTGTCTGAAGATTTTCATTACACTTATGTGAGAAATCTCTATATGTGTGAATCTGAGATTTTCTAGCGAAAGAGGGTTTGACGAATTTTATTAAAAAATAAAGACATAGTGAGTAATAGATATCTTTCTTTCTGCTAAAGGCAAAAAAAGTCCCCATGCAGAGTTGAAATTAAGAATATTTTAATCAATTTACTATAGATACCGAGCATTATATTAAATCACTAAAAACAAGCGATGGAAAATTAGTTATAGTATGTCCGCGAAAAACTGGATTTTTAGGTTTCCTAATTTCTATGAAAAGTGTGCTGGGGACATATGAAAAGTATGTGGGTGCTCGAATTCCAGTTCTAAACTGCGTAATGACTTATAAGCTTCCTCAGGATCACATTGAAACTTTTTTCAATGCGATCAGGTTGTGAGGGGGGATTCAACAATAATCGTCGGATAATTTCGAAGTGCGAAAAAAGATTATTCATTCATACGGAAATTAGAGAGTCCAGTTCTTCAAATTGCGCTGATTTTGACAACCTTCAAATGCTAAGATTAAATTAGAAGCGTAACAAAAATGCTTTGAAAGAAAGCCTTTTCTTCCGATTCCTTTGACGACGATTTGGAAAATTCAGAAATCATCTCAATTAACATGACGCAGTATATTAAAGATGTTTCTGACTACGCTGGATTTTTTGCCCGGCAAGTGCACTCTGTTGTGAACTGCGACGACTGCAACGCAGTCTTAACAACAACAAATCAAAAAATAGACCTAATAAAATTTAAGAATTTTGGGGCACATTCAAGTATGATAACTTATTGCAAGATTGCAGCCATTGAAATATGTACATTTGTGAAGAACAACTGAGCGAGAATGTGAAAAAGTTTTGGGAGTAAAACACAAAAATATAATGTTACTCATGAGACCACAAGAGTTATATGAAAAATTTCGAATTCCGTTTTTCTAAATTTAAATAAGCATACGTTGGAAACAGAAGCAGCAGCTTTTCTCGTTAAAAAGTTTATAAAATTTATCGTTACTAAATATTTAAGCGTTAGAATGTATCGCGCAGTCAATTCAAACAATGAAAATAATTCACAAAGATTAATAAGTAGGAAAGTAACAAAATTAATATTGTTAAGGGACAATAATCACTAGTTTTCTTCACTCTCGAGTTTAAATTGTCAAAATTATCATAGTCTGTGGGACGAAAAAAAAAGAAGAAAAGAAAAATTGGGGAGGGGACGGAAGTCAAATGACCATTCATGTAGTTTATAATTGCAAATAATTTATTTTCTGAGTACTTAAAAAAAAAAAAAAAAACACTGAAGTTGCTTAAAAATTAGGAACAAACCAAAGTTATTGGTTTGGCTAATATAGTGTTGGTGCGAAACGCATGCGAATATTAGAATATTATTTAATTGAGTTGATATTCGATACTATTTACATTTGTATTTCTAATTGGTTTATGGTTTTAGATCGGGTTTTATGTTAAATTGTTGCACTGGCTTCAAAAGTTGTGGGAAAAAGCACGCATTGAAACTATTTATCTGTATTTGAAAAATTTGATTGAAATAAAAGAAAATTTATAAGGTCAATTTTTGTTTAAGATTTTTGAAGACGTCTTTTTCTACTCAGTATTTAAAGCACTTGAAAAAAAGTTTAAATAGCTTGTGCGCCTGCTTCAAAAGTTATGATGGGGAAATATCTAATGGACCATTCCATGAAAAAGCTGTCATTTTGTCTCGCATTTCATTAAAAAGTAATAACTTAAAAAGGTAACAAAGAACATTTTTTTGCAGAAGTACAAAAATTACATTTGCGATTTCTTAATGAAAAAAAAAAGTTACCTTTTTTAATTATTACTTTTAGTGAAAAATATGAGGTGTTATGTGAGGAACAGAATGTTCCGTTTTTCTTTAATAATGGGTAAAATGCTTTAATTTAACCCATGCTTAAAGGGGGGTTTAACCCATGCTAAAAGCATTTAACCCACGGGTTAAATGCTTTAATTTCCCTTAATTGTGCAAATGATCGCGGCGCAAAGTAATTCTCTTCGATAAGGGACACAGTTTCTTGTGAGGGGAGTCCCTTGATCACGTGATGTCCAACGGGGGGTGTTGACGCGCGCTCTGAGGAGAAAAGTGGGGAGAAGGCACATCTATTCTATTTTAAGATCTATGACCTTGACGGGCGATTTTCTATGGTTTGTTCCACAAAGATATCTTAACATGTTTGAACAATGAAACTCGTACCACGGCATGATGATTTGATAGTATGTTTTGGTAATGTTTAACATGCAGGGAAAGGCTTTATCGTGACAAGGCTGAACTCGATCGGTAACTGAACTGTTTTACTGGTAAGACTCATTTTAGGGGAAAGAAGAAACGAAAACAATGAACGCTATCTAGTGGAGTTTAGGGTTCATCTACTGGAGTTAGGGTGGTTAAAATTTCAACTATCAAAATATTACCAAACAGGTAATTTCTTCGTTCAAATGTAGAAGCAATTTTCACCCGTCATACCTTGACGGGCGATTTTCTATAGTTTGTTCACAAAGATATCTTAACATTAAGAAATATTCATGACACATTTACAGATTACTAGAAAACACCAGAAGCAACATACCCACGTCTAGGTTAAAAATATTCTTTTATGGCTTCTTTTGATGTTAACTCTTTATTTACGAACGTTCCCGTCGAGGGTTCATTGTTATGCCTTCGTAGAAGACTTTCTGAATTTCATTTCACCAATACGGAAATTGAGGATTTAATTTTCCTTACCCGTACTTGTCTTAAGCAATGTTCTTTTGTTTTTAATGGGAATTTTTATATTATGATAGATGGTCTGGCTATGGGTAACCCACTTAGCCCCATTCTTAGTGATATTTACATGCATTATTTTGAGGTTAAGCTGTTCCAAAAACTGCAGTTCCAATTTTATGTTCGGTATGTTGATGATTGTTTTGTTCTAATGAACCAGAATCAGTTTGAGAGTGATGAGGTTTTATCTATTTTAAACTCCATTGATCCTCATATTCAGTTTTCTTGTGAGAAAGAACGGAATAATTGCATTTCATTTCTTGATGTACTTGTTTCTCGTACTGAAATTGGTTTTGAAACTACTGTTTATCGCAAACCTTTTGCTGTCTCTTTACCTCCTCATAGACTATCGTCTCATCCTCCAAATCAAAAATATTCTGCTTTCAATTCTTTTGTTTATCGCGCAATTAATATTTGTTCTTCGTCGGAACTTCTTAAAGTGGAACTTAATTATCTTAAAGCTGTGGCAATTGATAGAGACTATCCGCCAACTTTGATTGATTCCATTTATAAAAAACTTTCAAATAAATCCCAAACTAATGTTCTTAACCGAACCTTCAACAGAAAGAATTTGGTTGTTTTGCCATTCTTTCCATCTGTAAGCTATCAGGTTGCTAAGATTCTAAAACGTTTCCAATTCCAGGTGGTGTTCTCTCCTATTAATAAACTTTCATTCTCTTCTCTTAAAGATCCTATTCACCCTCTTAATTGTTGTGGAATTTATAGAATTAATTGTAGTTGTAAACTTGCCTATATTGGACAGACTCGGCGTGCTTTAAAAATTCGCTTGAAAGAGCATCAAAATTATGTGAAAAAACAACAATTAAATAAGTCTAGTATTGCTCAACATTGTTGGGATTCGAATCACTCTTTTGATTTTAACTCTTATCAGATTATCCAAAAATGCCCCAATTCATCAGATCTTGACTTTTGGGAATCCTTTCATATTTTGAGGAACAGTTCTAACTTAGTTAACGATCTTAGTGCAGTTCCATATTTTTCTAACATTTGGCTCCCATATCTTTAATACTGTCCTTTCCCCATTCCCCCCCCCCTTTTTTTCCACTCATTTTTATCTATCTTCCTTTGTTTATTTTTTCCTTTTTGTCTTGATTGACACCCCCTCCCCCCAATGTTCTTCTATTTATCTTTATTTTTCCTTTTTTCGAAAATTTTTGTTTCTGTTTATTTTATTTCATGGTTTTCCATTCTGCTTTTCCTTTCTTGCGGTTCACGGTTACTGACAATTTCTTTTCCTTTTGTTTAAGCTTCGGCTTAATCCTTGTCCAATTGAATTCTTTCTTTCTGGGTTCGTACCTAAGAGAAAGCTCCTGGCCTTTGCTTGCATTCCTATTGGTTCCTGATCGGTTTATAACTTTGTCATTGGTGTTTGGCTAATCCGCTGTTTTTATCTTTTATGCTGCATGCTTATCTGCTCTTGGCTTTTGTCGGATGTCTTTTCATCCATAAGCTCATTATTTTTTGCATTGAAAAAGGCGTTCCCTGTAACGCCGAAACACGTGTCTGCTGTAATTTACAAATTTGTGCTTCTACTTACGTTGTTTGGTCTGACTTTAACTTTGGTATAGTTGCAAATCAGAGGTGGATATAGACTACCGTTTCAGGGGGGGGGGAGTCATGCCAAATAATGACCCTAGGAATGAACCCTCGATTTTATGCACGAAAAATTTCAGAAACTGCTAATGGGTCGAAAAGACGACTGAAAATGTTTACTTTTATTCATACAGTGTTTGAACACAATGTGGACGGATACGTCGACGGTTTGGGGAGGAGGGGGGAGAAGGGGGTCATATGAAAAACATCTTTGGAACAGGAAAGAAAACTTTTCATCAGAACAATTTAATTTTGAATTTCAAGGGAGGGGGCGAACCGGGGGCCACTCCCCTTTCTACGCCACTCAGGCCCTGACTGATGTATGGACAGGGTTAGAAAATATCATGATATTTACGAAAATATCGAAAATATCCGATATTTTGATATATATCGGATATTTTGATATGTATCCAATATTTTCAATCAGCGCAAACTCAAGTCTTCAAAATAGTAAATGCATCTTCAAAACACTCTCTATTTTCTTATATTGTTATTACATTATGTAGACTTAAAATTAAGGTTTCTTTTATTGGTTATATATCTAACGTTTCATTTGACATTTTAATCAATTTTAATGGAATTAATTTAGCATTAGCTGTTTTACTCATTTTTTCTTCTGTTAGCTAGTTTTACACAGTTATAATATGATTGAGATATAAAAAATATGTATTAGTTGGTGCACAATCATAAGACATTTTCTTTTTTTCTGACCCTCGTTAAATATTATATTAAGCACTTTTAATCGGAATTAAAATCGTTACAAATAATATTATGAATAGAAAATAAAAAAGGAATACTATATTACTTTGTTTCATTAATAATGTATTAATACATCTTAAAAATATAGTACTACATAATTTTTTGGTTATTTTCAAAAATAAATGAACAGTATGATTAATATAATTTTTATATCGAAAATATATACAGTGGTTGAAAAAAAAATATCAAAAACATCAAAATATCATGATATTTTCAAAATAAATATCGGATATATATCGTGATATATATCAACTGATATATATCGGCGAACCCTGTGTATAGACCAACTGAGCCCAGGCTTAGAAGCCCCGAAAGTTTAGAGCCTCTGTTGCTTTTCAAAGTTCCGTTCGATGTTATAAAACTTGCATTCATTGCGCAATTAAATACCAGATTATTAAAAAGAAAAATAGTCATAAAAAAGAGGAGAAAATTTTAGCTATATTTTGTGAATTAAATTAAGAGAACCTTACTTTTGCATAACGAATTGTGATATGTGAATGGTAAAATCTCGTTATTTCTTCCAAAAGATATGAATGTTAAGAAGTAACTTTAAAAGAAATTTATTCGTTATTCAATTTTAAGGTGTGTATTAGTTATAATAAACCTGAAGAAGTTTATTTTTGGATCTAGCTATGCATTTCTTTGATTTTTTTCTTCTCAATATTACTAATTACACTGGTAAACAAAGATTTTGTCCCATGAAACATTTATAGTGTTTCTAGTTCAATTTTTGACGCCGATTCCAATTATTCAATCAGAATGTTTCCATCACCCACAGTTTTCGTGTAATCATGGGTTTTAAGTGACTTTTTTCCCTTGTTTTCCTTTTTTACTTAATGATGAAAACTAATAATTAACAATTAAAATCTTGTCATAAAGACTAGAAATGTGGAGATAGATAGTCAGGTTTGCTAGTACTGCAGTGGTAACATGGTGGTCCGTCTTAATGGCGTCCATTTTCGTGATATACGCTGCCTGAATTGAATCATTTTCTGTATTTTTATATTTGAATGCAAACAAAAAAAAATTATAGATTTTTTACTCTAAAGAAAATGCTTTAGTATACTGTAATAGTATTGCTCTATAATGGATATGTTCATATTTTAATATCTAACAAATGAGACTTGGTATTAGTTCTTTCGAAACTAGTTTAAAAGCAATACTACTGCATGATTGAAACACGTAATCTTCGGTATCACCAGCATATTCAGTCCAAATGAAGGAAACATATGGAGGTTTGTAAGTTTTTTTTAGAGAAAATTTTTGAACAACACATATCATGGGGCAATTATTTCTAGCCAAAAATTGAATTCAATAAATTTCATGAACTGCTTGGTTTTAACACAATGCTGTTTTCTCTTCTGCAAATGAGAAAGCAACGGCAAGAAGAATTTAAAGAAAAAAAAAAAGACTGGACCTGTTATTCTGCAGGCTTTTTAATATTAAATAGGCCTTTAAAAACTTTGTAGAGCCTTTGCAACACTGGTGCTAAATTTGAATACTTAAAACCAGAATTTCTATGTATTTTATTGGTGTAAAGCTATATAAACGTATCTTTGGAGACACCCCCATTGTCCAAGTAAATAAACTCTTGCTGATTAATGCTAGACATTTAATAGGGATGTTCCTGATGCCAAATACAGAAAGAAATGAACAATAGCTAAGCTTTAAAATATCATTTTAGTATTTATTATGCATGAAAATATGCGCATTTCTTTCAAACTTCAGTCCAGTGTTACAAAAAATCTGTGGGTGATGGAGAAAAACTGTTTGTATATTTGAATTCAGCGCATCATTTTACACTAAGATCAGGTGTTTTTCTCCATGGGACAAAAAAAGTTTTTTTTTTTTGTAGACTAGTGTTATTCACGAAGCTTTCAGTTTGTTTTTCCATTTTCCAACAAATCAGTTCCTACTGGAAAATATTAAAAATATAATTAGATGAATATCTTTACTAATAACAAAGCTCAAAGTCTCTCTGTCTGGAGGATGTCTGGATGTCTGGATCTCTGTGACGCGCATAGCGCCTAGACCGTTCGGCCGATTTTCATGACATTTGGCACAGAGTTAGTTTGTAGCATAGGGGTGTGCACCTCGAAGCGATTTTTCGAAAATTCGATTTTGTTCTTTTTCTATTTCAATTTTAAGAACATTTTCCGGAACAAAATTATCATAAGATGGACGAGTAAATTACAAAATTATCATGACATGGAATGGGAGAGCGAATGAACATAGCCAGTTGGCGAGAAATTCGTCATCCATTATTTGTAAATATACAGACGAACCGAATGACCTTTTAATTTTCAACTACGGGCAAAGCTGTGGGGGTATCACTAGTATTCAATAAAACTGGAACTCAACATAAAATATATGTTCAGAAGGATTTTATTTTAATAGAATAATTTTTACTGTACAAATACTATACGAATGTACAATGCAGTGAAAAAACCCGGCACTCGTGGAGATAGGGCCTCTTCCACGGCCAGAATTAGCTAAAAGGCTCCGGAAAACTTGAGCTTCCAGTTAGAATTTTCAAGGGACACAAAAATCTGATTCGACAAACTACATTTATTCGCAGAGAATGGGGTCCGTTTCCAAAATTTTAAAAGTATTATTTTCTGAAAGAGCGTGCTTAAAAACATAGGAGCTGACCATTTTTTAAATAATTTATTGAGCAATCACGATTGCTTATTGTTCTCATTTGACTGTTTTGATGTCCTATCTTTTTATTTTCCCACCGCCACCCTCCGCACCCTGTCACCGTCGAACGGCTCCTCACGATGCTGCTCCTAGAGCGAAAGCCGTCTCCAGGTTGCATCCATGTCCTACACACACGCGCATACATACACAACTACACACACACACGCACGCACACACATACACACACATACACACAACTATCCACACATCCATGCCCGCACACTGACACAAACACATATGCCTACACACACATGCACAAACCCCGCCCCCACACACACATACATACATACATATACACAACTACCCACACACTTATGCCAGCACACAGACTAACACACATGCCTACACACACATACACATACCCCTACACACAAACACACATACCCCCACACACAAACACACACGCCTACATACACACACTTGTGATTGCGAGAAACATAATTTGAATTCAAGATGTCAAAATTCAAATTAATTTTTTTTTTAAGTTTAAAATTTTTAAAAAAATACTTAAATCGGAGCGCTTTTATTGTTTACACTTCTGTCGTGTGACATCACATATGATGAAATGCCATTCAATGTTGCCATTCACAGAACAAAATATTTAATTCGCATCTTTACTCACGTGTATTGGCAACGATAGGGTTGATAGCAAGCGTAGAGCGCAATTTTAATTCGCTGCTTGATTATCATAACGTGGAAAGGCAATGGAAAGATGCACCAAAGAGCATCATTTGTGACATCATCAAGACGACGCCTTGTTTGAAAAATCGGACATTTTAAAAAATTAATTTAAAAAAATGTTGGGAAAATAAAAGTATTTTCAGGGTTCATGTATTTTTTTTTTTTTTGCTCATTCTATCCATTTCAATGACTGAACTTTTGACTGAAGGAAACCACCCCATTGTAGTATGCAATTATATGTAAGACTAGCTGCGTTGCCTGGCTTTGCCCGGTCCACCTTGAAAACAAAGATTGTGTCAAGTGACGTATATTCCACAATCGGGAGTAAAAAATAAATTTAAAAAAACATCATGATTCCCCTTCCAAACAATGACGACAGATATTAAAATACTTTTAAGAAATTAAATCCAGAAAGATGGATTTAAATTGCGTAACCATGGAAACACAAAATAAAATAAGTTTAAGGAATTAAAATGCGAAAGAAAATGGTTCACAATTTGAATGGAATCGAGATTTTTTAAACTTGATTTCAAAAGGCTTGTAACTTTTTTTCCTTTTCAGATAAAAGCTTATTTTTTCGACCATAGGTCGAGTTAGATCTGGAGTAAAAAAGGTCGCTTTTTCGAACGGCGTCAAAAAGAAAGCTGTGGGACAATTCCTTCACTTTTTATTGATTTATTTAATGAGGAAAGTAGTGAATAAATTTCAGCTAAGCCTAAAAAAATTCGAGCTAAAAACGCAAATAACTCCCGCCGTAATAAAGTTAGAGCATTGAAACAAATTACGTAGAACGCTGAAAATTCTACCTTTTCTATCGATATGTAATATTAATATGTGTAAGTAATTTTTCACCCCATATTTGAGAATTTATGTGAAAATTGGACGTTAATTGGAATAAAAAAAGAACTGTTCATCGAATTTTATTCAAATTGGTCTGCAAACCTTTTCAGGACTTAAAGGAACAAACTGTGAAATATCAGCGCAATCGGCCGGGTAGTTCTCGAGTTTTACGAGTTCAAACACACAGACGCTTTTTGGGGACTTCATTTTATACTATGTAGAGATACACAAAATATCTGTACGTAAAAGAGGGAGGTGGATGATCTTGAATCTGAGTATGGCTGGGCCACTTTTGGAAATACTAATACTTGTGTAGAAATTGTGAGATTTATTTCAAGCATTTTTAGGAAAAAAAAATCTAACAAAAAAGGTGAACCCGAAATGAGATTGAACTTGGCGGAAGAAATAGTTTTTGGAAGGGGCGCCGGAGAGTAGAAATAAAAAGCGCGTCCTCATACAATTTCTCATTACTAAGTTTTTTTCAAGTTTTTCAGGCTCCCTAAATTGATTCTTTCATAGAAGAATTATAGGATGAATCGCGATTTTATGTTCCTATTCTGCATCCTAAGCCAGTGATTTAAACCTGTTCATGCTCAATACATTCTTCCACACTGACCTCCGACACCAATGGATACTCCTGTAGGAAACAAAAGCCGATTTATTCAAATATGCTGCATGGTTTTTTTTAAACAAGTTTAAAGAATTTGATTTGCGCTTTTTGGAAAAAATTAAAAAATATTTAATGGGGTAGTTAAATTAATATTTTACTTTTAGGATGGACACGGGTCCCCTAAAGTGGTCAAAAAAAAAAAAAAAAAAAAACATTTTTTTTTCAGCTAGAGTACAGGACACCCCCTATTTTTTTTTTTTAAAAGACTTACTAATACGTGAAATACACCGCCAGCTCAGTCATTTCCAGCCGAGGACTGCAGTTTCGTGCTTATTAGCACTCATCAGCCCGGCATAGGAAAGTGACTTTTCTCCGCACACATCCCACCTCTTAGCCGTAGGCCTTAGGTTCCACCGTCCGGGGGGTCCGCGTAGCGGGCCCCCCGCACGGCTGGGTGCGGCGGTCGATATAGGAAAGTGACTGAGCTGGAGATGGAAAACCTTTTAAGGAAGCCAAGAGCGCGAAACAAACTGGTAGCTAATATAGAATTAGCAGACCAGACGAGTGACCGAAGCAATGATTCAAAGCTTGGGCGGTAATTTACTGAATATACTTACTAATAGTATTATGCTGTAAAATTTTTAGCTTCTTATTCAAATTTTAAGAGTGTGCTCAATGACCCCTTTATTTAACACTAATGGTACCCGCACGGCTTTGCCCGTAGTTGAAAATTAAAAGGTCATTCGGTTCGCCTGTATATTTACAAATAATGGATGACGAATTTCTCGCCAATTGGCTATAATCATTCGCTCTCCCATTCCACGTCATAATAATTTCGTAATTTACTCGTCCATCTTATGATAATTTTGCTAAGAAAAATGTTCTTAAAAATGGAATAGAAAAAGAACCACATCGAATTTTCGAAAAATCGGTTCGAGGTGCACACCCACATGCTACAAACTAACTTTGTGCCAAATTTCATGAAAATCGGCCGAACGGTCCAGGCGCTATGCGCGTCACAGAGATCCGGACATCCTACAGACATCCAGACAAAGAGACTTTGAACTTTATTATTAGTAAAGATTAGCCATAGCATAGAAAATGCCAAAAAAATTAGAAACATTTAATTCCCCCCCCCCCCCCAGTTGTTTTTTTTTTGGCAAATAATTATTTTTCGCGATAATTATGCATATTACTAGAGTATATTATAATATGTAGCAATTTTTTTTTTCAGTTCAATGTATTTTTTTAACCCCCCCTCCCCATACTTAGGAAGTTTGAGGGGAGGGGGTTGAGCACCCTCCTTCAATTGAAATAGGAAGCTAACATTCTTTCAGTATATTACTATCAGGGTTGCCAGATTTAACAGTAAATACGGGACAGGCTTCTAAGTGAAAGCGGGAGGGGGGGGATAGTTTTTGAGGGCAATTACTGGATATGGTGTATTTTTAAGGGATGCTTTCCGACGTAGAACGTTTCTTCATGAAAAATCTGAGGAATTCAATCGTATCAAAGCATTAAACTTTACAAAATGTCGCCGATCAAAGTATAAAAATCATTTCATTGCGATTGCCGACGCATGCGCAGGGGTATATTTCCAACATTAGTCAGTGAGCAAAGAGGAAGTAATCATTGGTCTGCCGCTCATGCCAAAACAAAAACCAAATTAAAACGAAAATAATTTGCGTTTGCTGACGCATAATTTTCTTTTTGCTCTTTTTTTTTCACATTTTTTGCTTTACTTATTTTTTCCCCCTTAAAATAGTGCCTCGTTTTGTAAAATAATGAAATAAGCTAGAATACGGGACTTTAGAAGTCCCGTATGGCAGTTCCCCGGGACGCGGGACAATTTTTCAAAATACGGGACTGTCCCTTGAAATCCGGGACGTCTGGCAACCCTGATTACTATCCACAAGTGTAAAACATATTGAGGGGTGTCCTGTTATATAGGAGAAACTTTTTTTTTACATGCATTTTTGAACCACCCTAGGGCTCCCTGCCCCTCCAATGACGCCTTTGATTCAACGGTCCATTAAAAATGCAATTAGTGCTTTGCTATCCGGGGCCAGCAGTTGTTTGTTTTCTCAAGGCACGCAAAGCAAAACAGAGATGCGGTCTGATAGTGCGCGAGTGACCGCCACCGTGCGCGCGGACTTCCGTGCGCGCTCTCGATAGTGGATCCTTGGTGACCGCGGGTCGGGACTGGCCGTCGCCTGGCCCGCGCCTTATCGCCCCGGGAAGGGAAATGGACAATTTATCGTCCGGACCCCGGCCGCTCTTTTTTGCTCTCACTTTCCGAGGACGATCGAAATTGTTGATTCAAACTAGTACCCGATCTCGAAAACGTAAATTATTAAATTCAATAGATTTTTCGTTAGTCCGAGGATCCCCAAAGGGCGTGCCGCGAAGTGTCCATATTTTCCGTATGCATGTGTCAGTGGCGCACACAGGAATTTTTCAAGGAGAGGGTCCAGAGTTAAAACTCCCATTTACATATAATACCCCAATAAACCGTCAAACATATTCACTTGATTTTTATCGATTCTCGATAACAAAAGACAGTAAAAAAATTAAATAAATAATTAGTACTAATTAATAATAAAATATTAATAAAAAATACTTAATTAAATTACCAGAAAGCAAAACAGTTAATGCATTTATTTTTCTCATTATTTTAAAATGAAAACAGCGAAACAAATTCAAGTAAAGAAGCACCAAGTCTGAAGACCAAGAAAAATCTCATTTTAATAAGTAATTACAAAACTAAAAATATGATTAGCTCACTGTATTCACTTACAGTCACCAGTCTGCCTCTGTAGGCTTACAAAATATCGTAGAATAAAAGCTAGTTTTCCAGTTCGTTTTTCGACTTTACTTGTAACTTCCTCTGTGTGTGATGGTGACAATGCTTGTACTCATCTCAGTGCACGAACACATTAAACGTTCATAATACACAGTACTCCTTAAGTGTGTTTTTAGCCTTCTCAAAGTCAAGAAAGATCTCTCGATTGTGCAATTCGTTTAATAGGATAAGTGCACATTTAAACAAAACTATTTTAACGATAGAAGTTTCTTTTTTCACTTATTAGAACTGAAATTATTGTTATTTTTGTGTGGAAATATTTTACGTGGAAAATACATAGAATCAGAATTAATCGGAAAAAAAAAATGCAAAAGCTATGGGAGGGGTCCGGACCCCCTGGACCCCTCCCTTGTGTGCGCCACTGGTGCCTTGTGTGTATCATGAGATGGACTATAGGGTGCCGTGAAAAAGTTGTAATTCTTCAAAGCTTGCTACTTTGTAAAAAATACAGTTTTTTTTTTTTTTAAATTTAATACGTTATCTATTTGTACATATTCAGCAATGTTCAATTTAACGAATTGTGGGATGACGTATGTGAAAATTTACAAACAACTTACATGGGTTCAATTTTGATATATGCAGAAGAAAATAGTTTTGTCCAATATATATATATAGAAATAAAAATATTTACATACATGTAATGAGAAGACTAAATAAATAAATTAATTAATAAATAAAAATGAAAAGAACATAATAAAAGAGAAAAAAAATCTCAATTTCTGTCTCTTTTTCACAGCATGTAAATTACTTCGTGCCAAAAAAAAAAAAAAAAAAGGTGCAGTTAATAGAATTAAAATTTAAAAATTATTCAAAAAGAAAATGTTCGTGGTCAATTAAAAAAGAAATAAGTTTGGTAATTTTCTTGCAGTTTAATTTGAAAAACCACATAAAAAAATTTTTTCTCAGTATTTGTAATAAATTCTACATTTTATAACTTCTCAAAAATCAAATATTTATGTCCTTTTATTACGCGGCATCTAACGCAGCGTTTTGCAGCCTCTTTTGAACCATGAACTAATGAAAGTGAGTGAAAACATTTCGAGGACGGGAGAGTTTTTTATCATTAAAAAACTACTTTTTAAAGTTAAATGCGGAAATGTTTATCAAGATGTAAGAGAACGTGGGGCAAAGTGAAATGGTGAAATATCTACTCTGCTTTTAGCGCCACCTTTGTTGTAATATTTTAACTACATAATAACACATGTAATCTACTCTAGTCAGAAAAAAATTACCACCAAAGATAAAAGCACATGATAATGTAAGCAAATTTCAAAAATTGATACTCAAATTGTAATATTTTGCTGTAAGTCAAAAACTATTTTTGTTATTTTCAAATGATAAAGTTCATGTTATTAACATTTTAAATATTAATAGTGACCTACGGGTATTCGATGCAATATGTATTTAGTCAATATTAGGCTTCTTTGTATTTCAATATTTAGCACAATTAGTCAAGTTTATGCGGGGCAAAGTGAAGTAGCTCATTTCGTTTACTCATTTAATCACTTACCTATTCATTTATTAACTAATTCATTTGCCATTTCTTCATTTAACATTTCACTTATTTATTCATTCATTCCTTAGAGAAGGAATTAAAATGGAGGGAGCAAGTCCAATCATTGGCTTAGCAAAAGCTGACACAAACAGCCCAAGTCGCGTGACTCAACAACGACGAATGGTTGATACGTTTTGCTTGAAACAAACGAAATATACCTGATTTCTTCCAATGCTTTGCTTTGAAATCTATCACGTGACTTGGGGTCTTGGTCTCATGAATCAAAGTCTTCACTCCCTTCCTTATTTTCTTATTTATTCACTATTTTATCCACTCATTTATTTTTTCTCATATATAAAGAAATTAATTAATTTATTTATATTTATTTATTCTTTCATTATCTTTTAATTTATTCATTCATCCATTCATTTACTCATTCATTCAATGATAAATATCCTTTACAATCGAGTAGAAAATATTTCATTGAAAAAATGTTTCATTTTTCACTTTGTCAGATGATAAAAAAAAAGTGAAAGTTTTCCACTTTTTTTAAAGGCACAAATTTAGTGCCAAAAATAACAAATAACGTTTCGTTGCAAGTTTTATTGTAAAATGCATTGTTCTTTCTTTATGTACTGTATTTTTCAAAACAAAATTCCAATCTGTTCATTTTGAAAAAGCTAAGTCATCTTAACTATTTCACTTGCCCCCAAATTGTCCTACTTTCGGGGCCCAACTAAAGTTTTTGAAGGCACTGGGCAAGAAATTTATTTGGTGCCCCTTCCCTACGCTTGTTTTATATCCAGAAGCAATAAAATACCTTGATACTTTCGTATTAAAATATCTGTACTAAATTTGGCGGTACCTTATATCGCAAAATATATGTGTCATTCTCCTGCACTTTGGAATTTTGCAATCCTGAATTTTTAGTTTTTGAACTTTTCAGGGAGGATGCAATTTGGCCCTTTTTTGAAAGACAAAATATCTGTCTTGGCAAAACTACAATAGTTCATTAAACATGTACATTTATTTTGCAGATAATGATGTTTTAGTTTGGAAAAAGGGCAAAAAGTGTCATTACCAATCCATGTTAAAAAATCATGTAGAAATTCCAAAAAAAAAATTTTTTCTTCAATGGTTTTAAGGTTCACAATTAAGTACCAGCAGTAGCCTGACAGAAAATTAAGAACAAATATATCATTTTAAGTCTTTTAATAAGTTTTAAAAAAAATCGAGATTCTTTTTTTATAAAAATAAACTGAATGCATTGCATCATTTATTTTCACTTGTTCAAATTAAGTCTTATAACCTAAAGTAAATATGTTTTCGAAAATACTAATAGAACTAACTATTTAAAATACATTTGTTTAAAAAACTAAACATTAATAGTGTGAGGACAAACAATTCTGTAGCAAGGACGGTAATGACTCTAGAAGGATGGTAGTGATCATGGCAGGTTGGAAAAAAAAATGTTTAAAATTACTTTAAGCAAACATACAATAAAATTAATGTCAAAATGCTATGTTTTTTCCAAAACAGGATACTATGACGTCATTATTTATGTATTTATTTTGCATTAAATACAGATGCTGCGAGTTTCTTTACCGAATTATGTTCCTCTTTTGCTACACAAAAATATCTACGAGAAATTAGTATAGGAGGATCTTTAATAACGCAAAAAATGTGTTCTGTGGCTATCTGGTGCTTGTCCTCTTCTGTGGAATTTCATTTAAAACCAATCAGTTTAAAATATAATGCACTTTACAAAATGATAGTTAGCCGGGAACCATTGACCATTAAAATTAACAGCAACCCACTGCCCAACAGGTACCAATTATATAAGATAATTTTTGAAAATTAACTTTAAGAAAATTATGCATCTAAAATATTTTTTTAAAAAAAGCAAATAATTTAATTCTATCCTCTGTCTGTCATTATCATCCAAATCTTTATACTTTGTGCTGGATGGTAATGATATTTCACTTTATTTTACTTTGCATGAGCTAAACTGTAGCTACCATTCTAAAAATTTTGCACATTTTGATCAAAGGTTCATCTAATGTAAACAAATAAAAAACAAAAATACATAATAATGTTTAAAATAACTATCTATAGGTATGGATGGCAATGACAGCAATAAAAAATTTTCTACTTAATTTGATAGCTACACATCTAAGCTAGACGCATGAAGATTTCCACACAGTAAATTTTTGCTTTTCAATCAAACTTATGGTGACTGCTACTAAAACTGAATACTGTTTGGGTTAAAAGTACCACCAAGTGGTTATGAAAGACTGTAAAAACTGTTGTATGGTAATGATGCAAAATGTCAGGGAAAAATTAAAACTGTTTCACTAAAATTTCAAAATTGCAATCAAACAAAAAAGAAACTTTGTTTTGAATTTGATTATGTGAGGCAATTATGAAAAAAAAAAATTAAGACATTTTTTAGTTTTATTTGCAGTATACTTAAGATCACAAAAGACAAACATTGAATGACTTTTTAGTATATCTTTTAGTCTCAAGAAAAATAGGTATTGTCTATTACTGATAAATCCATGTTATTTTGTTTGGTAGAAGGTGACAAATAAATAGTATTAAAAAAAAATAATTTAAAAAGATTTATGAGGTTGTAGCGAACATGGGACGGAAAACTCCACATTTCTAGAGAATGACCCAGATGCATCATAAAAAAATAGAAGTGATATAGTATTACGATAATTAAACATAATAATATAAGATGTCGCCAAACTTTGCCGGTTGCAGTAAGCCATTAATATAAAAATTATCTATGATATAACTTTAAAAGATGTTGTAAATATAGAACGAGCTTGGAGTGGTTTTGAAATTTACGAAAGAGATTGAATTTTTACAAGGATTTTTTTCTTTTCCTTCTAAATATAACATTTACATCTTGCTGTACTGCGCGATGTGGAATGAGTACAAGATCAAAATTTTACCAACAGATTTGGTGCCCCCCAAATGTTGGGGTCCTGGGGTACCATGCTTTAATTTGGCCCTGCCTACTTTCAAAATTAAGTCTTCGAGGTTTTCATAGAGGAGCAGCGCTGAATTTACTTTTGTGATATTGAGCAGAATATGGCCAGCATATATCTCCGCGAGAAAACCATGAGCACTCGTACCATCACTCATTTCCTAAACTGACAACGGTCAACCCCTGAAAGGACTAATGGACAATCATAAATTTACAACTTTCAGAAGCATTCATAAACAGCAGCTAAAGAGTCCAAGCAATCGACTACGCCGGACTCGACGACCCAAGGGGCATTTCAAAGAACAATCGAACTAGAACTGCTTCAATAGTTCTCTCACTCAGGGTCACTGGAAAGGGGTGATTAGGGAACAAAAGCTGGACGCGAGTCATTCTGCAGTAAAATTTTCTCACTGGGAGGTCGTTTAGTTCGGAGGACTCTTGCTGGCCAAGGTCCACTATCTTCAATCGCCTTGACCACTTGTGGTCAGTTCGGTACCCTTGATCCCTGACAGAGCCGCTTGGCGTAGTTTATCCTACTTGGTGCTAATTTATTGAAGCTCCCTGCTTTAGACCCCTTGCTGACCAGTGGTCAATGAGCACCCGGTCCACGACAATGCCTCATGATGTTGTGGTACCCAAACGTTGTAAAGCAAGTGTCCAGTAATATGTTTCGCAGTGGTGACCCTTCGATTTATCAACTACAGTAGGGGCGGAGGTCACTTTAACAAATTACTACAACAGAGAACATTTTAAGTACAGGGCAGTTTGATCAGAAAATGAAAGCTTAAGCCCAATTTCCATCGTCAGAAATTTATAACATCATTTAAAACTGTAGCATTTGACACACGACAGTAAAAGCATACACAGTTGAACTCGGTTAATACGAAATGTCAAAAATCCACGAAATCGTTCATATTAGTCGTAATTCGTAACAACCGTGAATGAGTGATACTGTGAAAAAGCGAAGAAATGCTTACCTATATTTAAAACACATTGTAATCTAACCATTAGTAACATTCAGAAAAAAAAATCATTTATTTCTCATTAAAGAAATGTTTTTGGAAACAGTTGGAAAGAAAAATCGAAAAAAAGATAATCGACAATCGCAGAATAGGTTGTAATCCAGAATGAAAGATGGAACAGTTTTATCTCCAAGTAAATTGAAATGTCCACAGGTAAACAAATATACGGGCTTTATTTTCTATGCAAAATATTTAATATTTTCTTCTCAACACACAATGGGACTTTTATTACATAAAAAAATTATGAATCATTTCTAAAAACGAAAAAATATTCAACCACGAACATTTTTAGTAAAGAAGTCAGAAATTTTTGTTCGCCTTAGCCGATACTTTCAGTTTAATGTACACTGTAAAAAAAATCCGGAAACGTTTCTGAGTATATCGTGCAGCTGCGGTTCATTAAATTTTCAAAAACGTTTCTGAGTATTTCGGAATTCTCTTTCTGTAATGTCCAGAAACGTGTCTGAGTATTTCGGAATCCTCTTTCAATGTTTCTGAGTATTTTGGAATACACTTTCTGTAATTTTCAGAAACGTTTCTGAGTATTTCGGAATCCTCTTTCCGTAATTTCCAGAAATGTTTCTGAGTATTCTGTGCAGCTGTGGTTCATGAAAGTTTCGAAAACGTTTCCGAGTATTTCGGAATTCTCCAAACAATTTTCAAAAACGTTTCCGAGAATTTCGGAATCCTTTTTCCGTGATTTTTTCTAAAAAATAATTCTTTACTATAGTATTGCATGCCATATCAGTTTCAATTCTTTCATATCTAAGAGCAATGAAACAAGCAATTTTAGAATCATTCGTGGATTTTTTTTTTTTTCTGAATTTCTAATGACAAATAGCATGGTTAACAGCATAACATATGCACAGTTATAAATTTTTGAAAATTTATGAAATAATATAGTAGTTTCATTCATAATCACAAAATCGTCGGGGGAGGGAAGGGGAGTACTTTCTCAAAAGTGGGATTGTTTGTTAAACAATATTAAACTTCAGTTTTTCTCACAATATTTTCAAGACAAAATTATCAACATATTGTATTTTTAATGCAGAACTTAAAAACGTATCTTGTATCAAACTTGATAGATTTTACTTTCGGATAAAATTTGACAGAACTTACCTTCCCTTCGCGTCAAGTCTATTTCTCTGACGAAAAAAGTGTACCGAAAAGTGCCAACAGAGAAATTGGTGAATTTAAATATGACACCAAGTCCTCCTGTTGGAACCATTCGGGGCGATTCTTCTGTTCTTGCCCTTTTCCAGTTCATCACAAATATAAATACTTTATCAAAATAGGTTACTGATTTTATTTTTACAATGTGCGCAAAATGCATTACATATTTTATTTATTAAAACATTGAATTCTATTGCATGATTACTCCATTTCATATATACGAGATCCCCCCCCCCCCACACCATAAGAGTGATGGTGAACCCATAAAATGCTATAAAGCGCCCCCCCCCCTTAAAAAAGCAATCCCTGAAAATGTCAATGGCAGTCTGCGTGGTGAACGCCCCTCGTCTTCTCCCCATATGTACATTGTATATTTAATTAATAACATAGTATTTAAAAAAAGGATCACTTTTAAAACAATGACATGAAATAATTTTTCTTTTTATTTCGGCTTGTAAATGCAGCTGTTCCATTTTTGCCTCTGGCTCATTCCTCCTGACTGTCCTATATTAAACTAGTATATCCACGAAGGAAATGTTATTTACCGAACAACTAATGTCAAGGAATTTTTTATTGTCAACCACATTTAACAAAATGAATAAGCACATGAATTAATTGCATAACTATGTAGCTTACTAATAGATAACTGGGCCATTTTCCAATGGTATAAATATTTTTAAATAAATGAATAAATTATAATAAAAAAAGATAAATAATACTGGCACATTTTTTGTGAAGCATATTACAATACTAGAAAACATTTGCATTACCATATTTTTAATGAATTAAACAATTGATTTTTTTTTTTTTTTTTTTGAACCAATGTATGTTTATCCAAGTATTTCGAAATAACTTTTCTGTGATTGCTTTTCAAATATAAATCTTATTTCTTTTGCGTAGTTAATCAGTTTCAATTGGTTACAACAAATAGTACACTGCGCTCACAGGTATGTAGGACAACTTTAAATTAATTCGAAACACACAAAAACAGTTACAATTGGAGCCTCATCAAATGCAAATCAACAAAAATATAAATGTATATAACAACATGTTTTAAAATATTCATTAATACTTACAAGTGAACATGAGCGAAAGAAAATCTAAGTACCTCCATTACAACTGGATAAGTAATCCAAAGGGTTTCGTTTCATTAAGTATAAAAACGGGTGTTGAAACTATTCACGCTTGAACACACAATATAAATGCAATCATGGTTACACCGGAAATTGTAAAGAAGCAAATCGTTATTAACTAACTTAATAACTGCGTACATCTTCTAAAAAATCAAGAGCAGCCCAAAATGCAAAGGCGTAAAATTAGTTTCGACACAATTTACTACTCTCTAGACATGAAATAACAAGCAATCCAATGCTAAACAGTTGCTGACTGCAGCAACCATAGAAAAGGAAAAAATTAAGCTCTCGTTATTTTCGACTCACTGGCGCCGAAGGATAAAATACGTTTCGAAGCATTGCGCCTCACTTCCGCTTCTAGATGTCTTGAAATAACAAAAAGCTTTCTGAATAATGAGGAGTTCGCTATTGGATGAAGGATTCTTACTATTTCGGAGACGTTTCCGATATATCTAGAAACGTTTCCGAAATTTGTTACAGTGTACGCATTAGACGTAAAATTTTTAATGTAATTAGACAGCAAACCAAATTCAACGAACAAAATGTTCGTTTTAGCCGTGCTGTCGTATTAAATGTGATCGTATTAAGAGAGTTGAACTGTATATTGATGCGTAACTATTTAAACGATCTTTATCGTGGTTCCTGCATGCTCTGTATTTATATATAAAAGCGTCGTTTATCGTATACTCTCTATTTATTATTCATCTTTTGTTTTCATTGCTCTTTGCGGTTTACCCATTCCGTTTTCTTAACTTTTTCAAAACTTTTTTCCTTTACAGATTTCTTTTCCTTACACTTTTTTTTTCTTACGCTTTAGTCTTATATAGAAGGAAGTTATTGTTGCCAATTCATCTAAGAAAAAAAAATTGAAACCAAATTTAAAAAAAAAAAGAACCACAGACTGTTGAGAAATAAAAATAATCAATTAACCAACGTTTTGAAGCACAAAAATTGCAAATTACTGCAGACGCGTGTTTTGGTGTTACAAGGAACACCTTTTTCAATGTAAAAGAAGAGTGAGCTTCTGGATGAAAAACCATCCGAAAAAAAGAGACTTTCTTCGAAAGTTTTATTCGAAAGTCTTTTCTCGGATGACTTATCATCCAGAAGCGCACACTTCTTTGAATTGAAAAAAGTGTTCCTTGTAACACCGAAACATGTGTCTGCAGTAATTTGCAATTTTTGTGTTTCAAAAGGTTGGTTAATTGATTATTTTTATTTTCAGCACAAAGGTATTTATTCGTTATTTATCGTTGTCTAGAAATAATTTAAACCTAAAAAAACATGCTCTTTGTGTTTAACTGAAAGATAATTTAGCTGATAACAAAAGTAATTTTGCTAACGAGAAAGGGTGTTAATAAGTTGATATATTTATTCGCCTTTATTTTGCTAATTTTATTTTTGTTCCACTGCTCATTCATTTGGGAAACCACGTTGTTAAAATTCTGGAGAAGGAATTAGTGGTCCACATCGTCCCCGTTGAGGACACCCCTCAAGCAGCGGCGCACACAAGGGAGGGGTCCAGGGGTCCTTCCCATAGGTCTTGTTTTTTTCCGACTGATTACGATTCTATGTATTATACGATTGTACTATGTATTGTACGACTGTATACGATTCTACGTAGAATAATTTCAAACAAAGGTAACAATAATTTCAGTTCTAATAAGTAGAAAAAATAAAATCCACGCGTTAAAAGATTTTAAAAAGTGTTGTGCTCTTTTCCCATAAGAAGCAGGATTATAAATGAATAAATACACTGTAATATTCATATTTTTAGTTTTGTAATTAGATTAAAATGAGATTCTATGAACTTGAATCCATTTTTTAATATTGAGAAAAGTGAAAGCGTAAATTATTTTGCTCTCTAGTTTTTTTTTTTTTTTTTTGTTTAAGTAGATTTCATTAAATAATGCAAATTAATTCATTCAATAGCTTATTTTTTACTGTTTTTCGTTCTCGGGAATCGATAAAATCAAGTCAGTATCTTTGAAATTGATGGCGTATTGGGGCATGATATGAGAATAAGGCCCCTCCCCTTGGAAAATTCCTGTGTGCGCCTCAAAATATTGTACATCCTCTTGTATTTATTCGCAGTGGAATCTAAGATAGTGGTCTGATAGAAATGGAGGAACAAAAAGAAAAAAACTTTGAGGAACCGGGATTGTAGAAAATTCGATAGCAAAGCGAAAGAAGGCGAGAAGTCCATAAAAGATCGTCTGGGGCGAGCTTCCTTGATTGACTGATCCAATAAGGGCCCGGACGGAATGGGGCTGCATTAGGGGCGCAATGGACTGCGGCCGTTATTAACACGGGGCGGAAAACTATTTATCTCGGGCTCGGAATGCGGCACTTGTTTTCGCCCTCCCTTCCCCTATAGTTTTCACTGAGAGTGGCAGCACCAAAAGAAATGCATCTTCGATGTGCTTTGGAAGAACCCTGCCCATTTTAGAGGCTCTGTGTCACTACAGAAAATAACTAATTTAAAAAAAATGAAAAAAAAATTAATTTGAATTTTGTCATCTTGAATTCAAACTATGTTTTTCGCAATCACGAGTGTGAGTCTATATATAAGCGTGTGTGTTTGTGTGTGTGGGGTATGTGTGTATGTGTAGGCATGTGTGTTTGTGTCTGTGTGCAGGCATGAGTGTGTGGGTAGTTGTGTTTATGTGTGTGGGGGGTATGTGTATGTGTGTGTAGGCATATGTGTTTGTGTCTGTGTGCAGGCATGAGTGTGTGGGTAGTTTTGTGTATGTGTGTGTGTGTGTTTGTGTGTGTATGTGTGTAGGTGTATGTATGTGTATGTGTGTAGGTGCGTGCATGTATGCGTAAAAGTGTAGGATATTGACGAAACCTGGAGACGGTTTTCGCCATAGGAGCAGCATCGTGAGGACCCGGTCGACGGTGATGCTGCGGATGGTGGCGGTGGGAAAAATGATAGGAACGTCAAAAACAGTCAAATGAAAGCAATAAGCAATCGTGACTGCTCAAAAAAATACGGTTTAATTTAATGCCTTTTTTTTCCAGAAAGGGCGCAATTAAAACTAAATATTAAATTACAGCATTAAATTGTTAGCTATGTTTCCCAAATTGCTCTATTTCTAGCAGTGAAGAAACATATCCTTATACATATAACAGCCAATGATCGAGTAACGCTCATGACGTCATCAACAACGAAACTCGCGCCATGGCATGATCATTTGATAATATGTTTTGGTAATGTTTAACATGCAGGGAGAGGTTTTATTGTGACAAGGCTGAGCTGGATCCGATCACTTAGCTGTTTAAATGGTACGAAGACTGTGTCATTTCAAGGGAATGAAGAAACGAATAAGTGGTCAACAATGAACGCTACCTACTGTAGTTTAGGCAGGGTCCGACTAAATAAAAGTGAGGCCCACGTTAAGTTGGAGGCCCCCTGAAGACTCTACAGTAGGTATAGGGCCTGTCGGAATGCTCTTTTGGGGGGCCTCTTTGTCTATCATTTATCTATATGTAAATCATTTATCATGTGCATTTAATAATCCCCTTTGAGGCTCCTCATATTTATGATAAAGTAAATTCGTTACTGGCAGAATGAATAAAAAGTCCCCTTTAAGGAAGTTTTTTTACAACACAAGACAAAACTTTATTATTATTTCAAAAGTACATGTATTTTTTATATAGTTGTAATGCTATGCAGAGTTCTTTAAGAAATTAGGGGCCCCTTTGGAAGATGGGGCCCCAGGCCCAGGCCTTGTAAGCCTGTGCAGTAATCAGGCCCTGAGTTTAGGGTTCATCCGCTGGAGTTAGGGTTAAAATATCAACTATAAAAATATCACCAAATAGACTATGGTTGTTGAAGCAATTTTCAGCCGTCATACGTTGACGGCCGATTTTCTAGTACGAATAATAGTTTCATTTGAATTTGGAACAATCAATGATGGACATTTCCTTTCAGCCAATGCATTTGTAACCATTTCGCACGTTCCGGCGATTTTCAGAAAACTGAGGCTATAGTTTTCAATGAATTTAACGTATCAGTTGGAAGGTATTTGACAAAAACAGGCATATTATTCTTAAATGCCTGTATGCGAATTATGCTTACAGTTAATTCCATATGTACTACATAGTGAGAAAATTGCGCATTAATGCATTTCAGCGCCCTTGTTGTAATAATGGGTTCGGTTCTTTTATCATCGGGAATAGTTGCTATCTGGAGGGGGCAATTCCAATCATTGGTTCATTGGCTTGGGAAACTCCGAGACAAAGATCCCAAGTCACATGGTTTAACTACAACGAATGGGAGACGCGTTTTTTGTGAAACTAGTGAAAGGAACCTGATTTCTTCCAATACTTTACTTTAAAATACATCACGTGACTTGAGATTTTTGCTTCAAGATTTGAAAGCTTCACTCGCTCTAACTTTGAATTTGAGTTCGCACTTTGACTTTTAAACAGTTATCTCAATCAGTAAACTTCACTGAAACTGATTCCGTCACCTACTCCCAAGTTAAAATGAAGGTTAAAATGTATGAACTGTTGCGATCAAACTCCCAGGAGAAAATTCTGTTTTGGTATAACCAACCAAAGAACTAAATTTTAATTGTTTATGACCAGTCCCGCTCCCCCCCCCCCCCAGAAGAGACTCTTGAGAAAGTCTGCAGAGTATTTCTTAGTTGAGCCAACAAAAAAAAAACCTGAAAAAAAATTTTAACAAAAAAATAAAAAAAGAAATCTTACACTCCAGCGAGAGAAAATTTATGCGCATTTTCTGAGATATTAATCATTAGCAAAAATACCCGGCGTTGCCTGGGTCAGTAATAATTTTTAGAAAAAATCGTTACTTGCTTTTGTTTTCTGGTTTAAGTGAAAGAATTAAAAACACATCTTTTTGACGTGATTAAAAATCGTGTTTCTTCCTTACCCATAAAAGTAAAATTACAATAAGTATAAAGAACAAAATAGTATTGATTTAGAAACGAAAGCACTATATTTAAGCAAATACAAATTTCCAAAACATGAAATTACTCTTCTCATGTTTAAACAGATTAATCTGTTGATACTTTTTTTTTTAACATGGAGTCTAAAACCTTCTCTGTATTGCTATTGAAGTTGCTCGTAATCCCCTTATACTTGCTTTAGTTATTTTAGGAAATTTCAATCATTGTGGGTTCTTGGTGCGATTTTACCGAATTTGCGGGAATCGTTTTGGGATACCTTTGATGATGCTTCCTCCTTCTTTCCTTACTTTGTAAAACGATATGATATTAATTTTCGTTACAAAGATATTATCATCAGGTGCTGAGATACTTTTGGTCACCATAAAATGGCGCTAAAGAGTTTCATCCGAAATGTTTCCAAAATAAATAGTAAAATTTGGCGATTGTTTGAAATTGTGCAAAAAAGAAAATTAATGGAAGTTTCTGTGCTGTTTATGGATTTGCCTAATTTAGTTGCTGGATTATTTAACACAGTAAAAAAAAAGTTTTTTAAAGATTCTTTGATTGGCGATATTTTGTTTGCATGGTGAAAGCTGAGAAACATTATGACGTAGTCTTCGGCTTCAAAAACAGCGACGTTGAAAAAAACTGCCAAATGCATCAGCTACGGAAATCTTTCTGCAAAAATTTTGGCGATCTGCTGGTTGATTGGATAATGAGTAAGTGTT
Source organism: Uloborus diversus (assembly GCF_026930045.1). Taxonomy (NCBI): domain Eukaryota; kingdom Metazoa; phylum Arthropoda; class Arachnida; order Araneae; family Uloboridae; genus Uloborus; species Uloborus diversus. The sequence goes on from NC_072732.1 coordinate 220,478,856, forward strand.
CAATCGGCATAAATAATAATAAAAACCGTTAATTACATTAAAGTTCCGTTTAAATGGAAAATGATCAGCCAAATCATATATTATTTGCCTATCTTGTGCAAAAATCTTACTTCAAAATTTGACTCGAGAAAAGCCTTGAACAGTCACGAAAAGCAAAGATAGTCAACAATACAACAATTGTCGCTATCGACAGGGAGTTGAGACACTAAATACTGTATTGAGTTTAGGAAAGCCTTCAAACATGGAACAAAAAAGCTCATAACTCGTTTTTTATTCTACTTAGAAATTTCAAATAGGTGCCATCTTCAGCAGAAAAATCAGAGCTTTCGATGGACATATAATGTAAATATGTGCAAGTATTTTTTCATCCCTATATATTAGAGAATTTATACGAAAATTGTATTTTATTGCTTCTCTAAGGGGGTTTTGCAACCCCATAATGGGACGAAAACTACCCTATGGGTTATTCTGATGCATAAGCTATATTATTGTAAAGTTTCATCAAAATCCGTTCAGTAGTTTTTGCGTGAACTGGTAACAAACATCCATACATCCATACATCCAGACAGACAAACTTTCGCATATATAATAGTAGTAAGATTAATCCACTAGCAGTGTGTTATTGTAGTTTTTAACTTTAGCTTCTTATTTTTAAGCATTTCTCGGTTGCTGACTTCTTTATACTAATAATAAAGCTGCAAGTCTCTCTCTCTGTCCGGAACTCTCCCTCTCTCTCTGTCTCTGTCTGTCAGGATCCCTGTGATACGCATAGCGCCTAGACCGTTCGGCCGATTTTCATGAAATTTGACACAGAATGAGTTTGTAGCATGGGGGTGTGCACCTCGAAGCGATTTTTCAAAAATTCGATTTTGTTCTTCTTCTATTCTAATTTTAAGAACATTTTCCCGAGCAAAATTATCACAAGATGGACGAGTAAATTACAAAGTTATCACAACGTGGAAACGTAACATGGGCAAGCCAAACGGCGAGAAATTCATCATACATTATTTGTAAATATACAGACGAACCAAAAGATCTTTTAATTTTCTATTACGGGCAAAGTCGTGCATGTGCCACTAGTAGATTATAAAATAAATCCAAAGTCTCACTGACTATTTTTGAGCTTTCTAAATCTGTATCCCAGGCTGCTGAGAGAAATTCTGCTAACCGGGCCAGAAATCGCTTGCGTGCCCCTCAGGCAGAAAAATGAAACATTGTCAGTAGTCATCACTGAGAAAGCTTTTGAGGATAAATCATCGTTTTCTTGCTAGACTCGTAAAGCGATACAAAGGCATATGTTCTTTCCGCTGTCACCCAGACAGAAGAGACATAATGAGCTGTCATGTTCCAATTTATGGGTCAAGTTTTTACAACCTGTCAACTGTCATAAGAGCAAAATGAGTGATGTTTTCGAACGGGTGAATCGGCGTAAATGTCCGAGGTTCCCTTCGTAAAAGGGGTTTGAAAACGCAACTGGACTGAACATGCAAAATGGGTTCGAGAAGATAAAAAAAAAAAAATTTTGGTAATGTTTCTTATACAGTGGCGCAAACAGGAATTTTCCAAGGGGGAAGGTCCAAGGTCGAAAGCCTCTTTCTCATATCACACCGCGATATGCCGCCAATTTCAAACATATTGCCTTGATTTTATCGATTACCGAGAATGAAAAACAGTAAAAAATGAACTATTGAATAAATAATTAGCATTATTTAATGAAATATACTTAAATAAAAAACCAGAATGCAAAATAATTTACACTTTTACTTTTCTCATAATTAAAAAGTGGATTCAAGTTCATAGAATCTCATTTTAACCTGTAATTACAAAACTAAAAACATGATTACAGTGTATTCACTCATAATCCTGCTTCTTATAGGAAAAATGCACAACACTATTAAAAATCTTTTAACATGAGGATTTTATTTTTTCCACTTATTAGAACTGAAATTATTGTTACCTTTGTTTGAAATTAATCTACGTACAAAATACATGAATCGTAGTCAATCGGGAATAAAAGCAAGACCTATGGGAAGGGTCCGGACCCCCTGGACTCCTCCCTTGTGTGCGCCACAGTTCTTATAGTATTATTTTTAGAGTCAAATTTGTTTATTTTTACACCAAGGCTATCCTAAGATAGGAATTTGTTTGCCATCTAGGTTCTAAAGACACGTTCTGTGCTCCGCATACTATCATATTAGAATAAATGAGAAATTAGAGAAAGTTGCAAAATATTAGTTTGGACACTTTTTAAAAATCTAATTTGCAAACAGGTGTAGCTATAACGAATAAACAAATAAGAAAGTAACTACCTCTGCTGTTCATCGAAGATCACTTAATAAAACATGATCAACACCGAACTGAATGATTTTAAAGTTATTTAAGTCAAATATTCTGCAAAAAACCAAAATCTAAGAATCGAATAAAACTTTGTCGAAATGTTCTCGAAAAAATTCCAAAGTATACTTTAGAATTTTTCGAAAATACTTCGAGCAAAATCCATACTGCTACTCCTCTGTTCTGCAATTAGAAACTTCCTGGGAATTACGATTTTGCAACATTGGATAGGTCATTAGGGATGGTAGAATGTGTCTGTCACGTTCCGTTATCAAGTCCACACGATGGAAGCACCCTTATTTTTAGCTACCGGAAGGAACGAGGAAGCGGAATGCGTATTGATAACGGAAATAATATCTTCAGCTTCAGACTCGCTTTTTCTTGCTTTATTTAACTTAGTACCGAATCAACTTCTAAAGATGATTATAAGTGTGGGAGAGTATAATATGCAATTCTAGTTCCCACGCATGTACACAGTAGCATGGCGAATATTTTCTGCCCCTCCCCCCACACACAGAATGGCGGGAGTAATACTGGAAAAGTATCGAACACTTTTGAATGAAGAATTACAAAATTAAGGATAAAATCTGAAATCTATGTGTATCATAAATTTAAGGAATTAAACCTGATGTGATAGCACTTTAAAACTTAAAAAATAATAATAATAATTTAAAAAATAATAACAAATAGCGATGCTTCAAAAGCTTAATTTATGGTACTCTCTCATATGAGGCACCCGGGGCCTATCAATCCGTTCGTCATCCTCTTCGGACGACTCCCATATACAGTAGATCCTCCCTATAAAAACGCAAAGAGTGTTGTACATTTTGACTTTAAATATAAAAGTATCTAAGGTTTCAAATTTCTCCGGACTATTAATAATAGTCGTTTTTAATTGCGCAAATTGTTACAAAATTCATGCAAATACAACACGTTGTTTGCTTTTGCTTACAATATATGAATAAAGACGATTTACAAGGGAAAATATGAGATTTCAGAAAACTTGCCGCTCTATTGACTTAAAAAAATTATAGTTTTCTGCAAATTAACTGTTTTATACATATTCGGACACATATAAACTGTCAAGAACTTCTTGTAATTATCAAAAAAAAAAAAAAAATCTTTTGCAACCTATTGATTTTTTTTTTTTTTTTTTTTTTTTTTTTTGAAATAATGGACTGTTTATTTACTGTTTGGACTATTCTACATCTCTTGGGAACCGATTAAGAATATCAGCTTAATTAACTTGCAACGATAAAACTTCAAAAGTTCAATCTGAGAAAGAGAGATGGTAGTTCTTTTCCATTAAGTTCTTTTTCCGGGAAAGCTGTAAAATAAACTCTTCAAAAGACAAATCCCAAGCTCCTTGCAGCCGTTTATGACCAATCATTACGCTAAACAACGGGAACAATGCAGGTTCTTTTGGCCATGCAACGGGCCAAAGAAATGGCATTCTGTTGTCTTCGAAAAAGTGAGCAGGCTGCACGCCTTCTTCCCGAACTTAATAAATTATCTAAACCCTTCCACGACTGGAAATAAGCTACACCCTTTGAGTCCTCAAAAGATCGAACTTCAAGGGAAGGGGAGATCCTCCACCCCTTTGTAAATCTTTCGAATCCTATCCGGCCGTACCATAAAAAAATTCCTCGCTGACAATCGAACGCCACCTTGCGTCCCACAATGCTCCATCCACAGTAACTATGAGAGAGTCAACGAGTTATACGAAATTATCTGCTAACTGATGCTTTTTTAGCATGTTTTTTTGGCAGCAGTGTAGTCATCGTGTGATTTGTAGACTTGGCATAGAATCTGGTAGAGGGTTGTTTTTTCTTTTCAGTTTTCCCTGGCTTTTGTACGGAAACGGTTCCGTTTTTTTATTGTTTGGGGATATTTTTAAACTGAAGACCACTTTGAAACCTTCAATCCTTTTCTTTGGTGGGTGTTTTTTCAACGCAGGTATGATTGTAAAAAATGACCACCACCCTTCCTTCGTGGCAAAGAATTCGGGGAATAAGATAAGTTTTGCATAACTACTGCAACAAAAGATCTGCGCAAAAGGAGTCATGGACTTGCTGACTTCTTTTTAAGTAATAATAGAATTTATGGAGGGGGAGGGGGTTGCAGTTGCTTATTATTCGGTGTTCCGGTGTTTTTATCGTATTTTTGAATTCTAGATTTCTAGTAGACAAGAGAATTCTATAGGCGTAGAAAAAATAAAAAATTGCATCGCCTGTACTGTTGAGCAGGTTCAACTTTGATTAATGGAAAAGGGGTAGACGAAAAAAACTGTATTAATTGAGGCGATTTTCTTTAAGCCTAAATTATATTAGTGAGTAAAGACTAAGCAATAAAAAAAAAAATTTAAAAAGACAAAAAAAAATTGTTTGCGCATGACATTGGTAAAAAAAGTCGTGCACAAACTTTGGTGATTCGTCCTACCCACAAATCTTGTGATATTATTAAATGGAAATGAGGCGTTTTCAGCATTTATGAATTTAGTTTTTCTGGTTCAAATTTGTGGTACTTTTACTAAAATAATTCAATTTACACCCC